>NC_140938.1:100849053-100851553 GCF_014529385.1 Adiantum capillus-veneris | reverse complement strand
CACACACACGCTAAATAAAACATTTCATTTCATTTCTCTCTCTCTCTCTCTCTCTCTCTCTCTCTCTCTCTCTCTTTCAGACGTTCACTGAGTGCAGGGCTATAAAAATAGAGCAGTGGCCGGCATCCGATATAACATTTCATCTCTCTCTCTCGCTCTCTCTCTCTCTCTCTATATATATATATATATATATATATAACAGTTCTCTATCATCCCTTGCTCCATCTCTTGCTCCAACCATATCTGTCAAGCCTTGATACACCTCACTGCGAAGTTCACTTTGATGATTACAAACCCACAAAAGCCTCAACTCCTCGATACAACTATATGCACCAACAATATATTGTTGCAGTAGCCTACCACCACGTAAAAGAAATTGTATTGTGTCATCTCTAATTTGCAATCTATACTTGTAGAAATCCATCGTAGAAATATACTTTGTAGTTCCATTTACTCGCTCTCTGCTTACTTCCGCTCTGTTCACTTGGGGTATGTAAGGATTCCAACCTTCTTCACCATTTGAAAATAGCAACACATATAATAGAGGCTTGTAGAAATCCATCGTAGAAATATACTTTGTAGTTCCATTTACTCGCTCTCTGCTTACTTCCGCTCTGTTGACTTGGGGTATGTAAGGATTCCAACCTTCTTCACCATTTGGAAATAGCAATACATATAATAGAGGCATGTATGACCTATGGCAATTTGAGATTCTTTTTAGACCACCACCCAAAGGATTCAACACAATATCACGATGGCCAATGTTGCTCTCTTCACCCTGACCAGGCATGATTGCAGCAACTTCCACACTTGTTGGAGCAACATATTGCCAGCCATTTGTACGCTTCTCAGTAATGACCATCCTAATCTCCGGAATATTGGAAGTTTGGACCATTGTAGCAAACCCCCTAAAAGCTTGAACATACGGATTTAGTCGATGCATCATCGATTGCAAGCTTTCCAAAACATCTGGTTTGAGTTTTGAAACATGACTCATCCTGTTTTGCAACTCGTTCTCAGTGTCAAAAAAATACAACTGAGCAAAGCGAGGGATTTGACTTGATCGCTCTTTTGGCATCAATGGACCAATGTTATGATAAATAGATCCATGCACCTTGAAGGTATAGATTCCTTTTATTTGGCAGAGAGATTCATCTATATGAGCTCCCAAAGAAGCAAATGCCAACACACTATTGTATGCTCTGATATGTTTCAAGTATTTTCTACTTCTAGTATTACCGTCGTGCATCAATTCCCTTAATTCTAAAGGAGGTTCACTTAATGGCGGCAAAGAAACATTTCCTGAGTTGCAACAACTCTTCCCCACAAATGTGCGAATAGTATTTGCTTCTGTTTTCCAAGCTAAAGCACCCCAAAAGGGACATGCATAATCCAAGTTGCCTATGTTGTGAAGAATACACTTTTCATGAGAAGGAGACAACATAGAGATATGCATCAAGGAAGTGGTCTCAGAATATAAGTAGGTGATAGATAGACAAAGTGTCTCAACTTTGGAGTAATCTCCCTCTCTGGAGACAATAACAAGCTCCTCAAAAACATCTCCATTATTGGTTTCCAAATTGTCTTCCACTTCAATCCCTACATAACTTTGCGAGAGAATTGACTCATTATCTACATCCACCGCAATCCTTCCCTGAGGAAATTCATTGCATCGATTCACGTTTATCAAATGGTGGCAATCTTCCAAGCGAGGCACATCAATCTGACCCAAAGAATGTTGAACTCTATCGCGCGCTGTTGCACGACGCGTAGCTTGAGAGGCTTGGCATATCCTACTATGTCTTGCATGTCCAGGAGACAACACCTTTGGACCAATAGCCATCTGTCCAAAACGAACTCTTATAAGTACTTAACGATATATACAGGTTAGTATCTAGATAATTAAGAAGAGAGTATGGAGAAGAAAGGATTTCCCAACTATGTCTATCTTTCTTTGAGGGAGTAAGTGAGAGGAGGCGTGCTAACCCACATGGTAAATGTCTACATAATTCTATATTTGTCTCTCTATATCTCATCTAACTACTACTAAGGATATAATCGGGGGAGCGAGTCCATCCGATTAGCCCATTGACGATTGTCGATTAAGGCCTTGGTTTCAGCCGGACAAATTTCCACTACGGTTACAACGCGCCAGTCTACACATCAACCGGAATCTCAGAGTCGATGCAGATGTGCCAAGTTAACCCATTATTCGTCCACCCGTTATTAGCTATTTTGGCAACCCACATCAAGACGGATTCAAAGGTGCATCCAAATCAAACCCGAGGTGCTTCATTATGAAGAGTTACCATGGTGACAGGTTAAGGCTTGAGTTTCAATCGGCAATTTTCCACTGCGGTTACAACGCACCAGTCTGCACCTCAGTCGAATTCTCGCAGTCGATGCAGATGTGCCAAGTTAACCCATTATTGGTCAACCCATTATTGGCCATTGGCAACCCACATCAAGACGGATTCAAAGGTGCATCCAAATGAGCCCC
>NC_140938.1:100711553-100846553 GCF_014529385.1 Adiantum capillus-veneris | reverse complement strand
ACGACATCCTATAGAATAAGCTCATTGAAAGCACCTTTTGTGCTGTATGAAGTGCATGGCATTTGGCATATATGTCGACAAAGGCAATGCTAGAATTCAAGGTTTTTACACTAAATTTCTGTACAGGTTGTAGGTTTTCTCAAGTTCAAATTTAAAATTTAAAGGTAAATACCAAAATTTGTAAGTGGGATTACATTAAACCTAGGTTTTTTCTAGCTCTACGAGCCCCACCATCATCAAAGCTCATTGCTTAAGCTCATTGAAAGCACTTTTTGTGCTTTATGAAATGCTAGGGTTCAAGATTCATAAAAAATCATTTTTTTAAACATACAAAATTCCTTCCCTTGAATTTACTAAGGGAAAATTCTAGCACTGCGAGCCCCACCATCATCAGAGCTCCGTATCAATGCAAAGCAACACATATAAGCTCCTCTCCCTCCCTGTTTATTTTTCTGTTGATCTGTCGATAATGAGTTGTAGAGCAATGCCTCAATTTCTCCTCCTCCTGGCTTTTGAAACTGAGTTTGCCATGTGTTTCTTGGCTTCAAGCCTAGTTCTTCCCCGTCAGTAGATTGGTTTTTTCATGTGGGATTACATCAAACCTAGGTTTTTTTCTAGCTCTGCCAGCCCCACCATTATCAGAGCTCATTGATTAAGCTCATTGAAAAGGCTCTCTCTCTCTCTCTCTCTCATGCCAAATGTTGTGCATTTCGGAAAGCACAAAAAGTGCTTGAGAAGCTTCCTGTGTAGGATGTCGTCTCTTGGAATGCATTGATTGTGGGATATGCTTGACTGGGCTAGGGCCAAGAGAGCGGCTGCCCCACCCAATGCTTCTTGTCCATCAGCTCCATCATTTGAGTTTTTTACACTATTTTTCTACATTTCGAGGCGGAATTTCCCCTTTTTCCCTTGCCTTCAACTGACATTTCTTAAATTGAAAACGGCACGATATTAAGCTGACCCTGACCGAGACACATTTTTCCCAAACTTTTGTGCTTTGAATAGTGCCAATTTGTTGAGCCCCTACCGGTGCTTTGCAATGTTTACAAAATTAGGCTATTATTTGGGTTTTTACACACTCTCTGTCTATTTCGACGCTAATTCGCATGCGCGATGATGCATGACAGTCGTTAAGCATGTGGGCATTGGGGAGTGCGCTCAAGGGCCAAGACATTTGCCATTTTGTTGTGCATTTCGGAAAGCACAAAAAGCGCTTGAGAAGCTTCCTGTGTAGGATGTCGTCTCTTGGAATGCACTGATTGTAGGATATGCCTAACTCAGTTAGGCATATTTCGGCGCTTATTCGCATGCGCGATTATGCGTGACAGTCTTTATGCATGTGGGCACTGGGGAGTGCACTCAAGGGCCAAGACATTTGCCATTTTGTTGTGCATTTCAGAAAGCACAAAAAGTGCTTGAGAAGCTTCCTGAGTAGGATGTCGTCTCTTGGAATGCACTGATTGTGAGATATGCATAACTGGGTTAGGGCCAAGGGAGCGGCTGCCCCACCTAATGCTTCTTGTCCATCAGCTCCATCATTTGAGTTTTTACACTATTTTTCTATATTTTGGGGCAGAATTTCTCCTTTTTCCCTTGCCTTTAATCGGTATTTTTGAAATTAAAAACGGCACGATATGAAGATGACTCCGACTCAAACACATTTTTCCCAAACTTTGGTGCTTTGAATAGTGCAAATTTGTTGCGCCCCTACTGATGCTTTGCAATGTTAGGCTATTATTTGGGTTTTTACACTCTGTCTCTCTCTATTTCGGCGATTATTCGCATGTGCAACGATGCGTGACAGTCTTTAGGCATGTGGGCACTGGGGAGTGCGCTCAAGGGCCACGACATTTGCCGTTTTGTTGTGCATTTTGGAAAGCACAAAAAGTGCTTGAGAAGCTTCCTGTGTAGGATGTCGTCTCTTGGAATGCACTAATTGGGGGATATGCCTAACTTGGTTAGGGCCAAGAGATCCGCTGCCCCACCTAATGGTTCTTGTCCATCAGCTCCATCATTTGAGTTTTTACACTATTTTTCTATATTTCGGGGCGGAATTTCTCCATTTTCCCTTGCCTTCAACCGGCATTTTTGAAATCGAAAAGGACACGATATTAAGCTGACTCCGACCGAGACACATTTTTCCCAAACTTTGGTTCTTTGAATAGTGCCAATTTGTTAAGCCCCTACTGGTGCTTTGCAATGTTTACAAAATTAGGCTATTATTTGGGTTTTAACACTCTCTCTCTCTCTATTTCGGCGCTAATTCGCATGCGCGACGATGCGTGACAGTCTTTAGGCATGTGGGCAATGGGGAGTGCGCTTAAGGGCCAAGACATTTGCCGTTTTGTTGTGCATTTTGGAAAGCACAAAAAGTGCTTGAGAAGCTTCCTGTGTAGGATGTCGTCTCTTGGAATGCACTGATTGTGGGATATGCCTAACTCGGTTAGGGCCAAGAGAGCGGTTGCCCCACCTAATGCTTCTTGTCCATCAGCTCCATCATTTGAGTCTTTACACTATTTTTCTGTATTTCGGGGCGGAATTTCTCCTTTTTCCCTTGCCTTTAACCGACATTTTCGAAATTGAGCCTAATATCGTGCCATCCGTGCCGTCCTTCCGAAGACGTTTAATATAACATTTTATTTCATTTGTCGGTGCAATAATTTCTTCAGCAACGTCCAATGATGGTATCAATTTTGTCCTCCCGAAGACGTTTAATATAACATTTCATTTCACTTATCAAAACCTGCCCCTTTTCTTTTCTTTTCGTATACAGACAGGCTATTTTAAGCTTCCCCTTTTCTTTTAATACACAGAAAGGATTTCCTCCCCTTTTTGTTCATTTCATCTCTCTCTCTCTCTCTCTCTCTCTCTCTCTCTCTCTCTCTCTCTCTCTCTCTCTCTCTCTCACACACACACACACACACACACACCCACACCCACACACGCTTATTTAATATAGCACTTAATTTCATTTATCTCTCTCTCCCTCTCTCTCTCTCACACACACACACCCACACCCACACACACGTGTTTTTAATATAGCATTTCATTTCATTCCTGTCTCTCTCTCTCTCTCTCTCACACACACACAGACATTCATTTCATTTCTCTCTCTCTCTCTCTCTCTCTCTCTCTCTCTCTCTCTCTCACACACACACACACACACACACACACACACACACACAGACGCTAAATAAAACATTTCATTTCATTTCTCTCTCTCTCTCTCTCTCTCTCTCTCTCTCTCCCTCTCTCTCTCTCTCTCTCTCCTCTCTCTCTCTCTCTCTCTCGCTCTCTCTCTCTCTCTCTCTCTCTCTCTCTCTCTCTCTCTCTCTCTGAGACGTTCTTCACCACAGGGTTGTCGTCGGCAGTGGCGGGCTTTAGCAAAGCGAGAGAGAGAGAGAGAGAGCTGCACAGTACCCTTGCCGGTGAGGTTCAAAGCCGACGCACAGGTTCGGAGCTGCAGAAGGTGAACTGCAGATGCGCAGTACTTGCAGCCGCTGAGGTGAGGATGATGAAGCCGCTTAGTATGACGAAGTCGAGCCGCAGGTGATGAGGATGACGAATGTAAACACCAAGGGACTGCCATGCTTGGTCCATCCACTTAACCTCCCTTTAATAGGCTCCTAGCCCCTTTCGGACCCCTTCCCATTGGCAGCCAGCCCTTGGCCGAGTCCATGACCCCTTGGTTTGGCCCTTGGCCTGACATTACTCCCCCCTTGGGGAATCATTTTCGTCCTCGAAAACAAAAGTGGGGAATTTCTTCTTAAGAACACTAGTTTTTTCCCAAGTGTCACCCTCTTCAGGGTGATCTTTCCACTTGACTAAAGCTTGACTACGTACATGATGACGAGTACGGAGTTCATGAAAATCTAAAATGCATTCAGGTTCATGCGGCTGAGTGGGGGGTTCAGTGAAATCAACCAATATCTGTTGGCCGATAACATTGTCGTCCCCATGCAAGCATTTACGTAAACGACTTACATGAAATACCGGATGGACACGCGAGTGCGGAGGTAACTCAAGTTTGTATGCCCTATCACCAACTCGCTTGAGTATCTTGAATGTCCCACAATAACGTGGAGATAATTTGGGTGTGGGTCCAATCTTCAGACTTTCTGAATGCTCTGGCACACGCAAAAATACCTCTTCACCTTCGGTGAAGGTAACTTGCCGACGTTTCTCATCAGCATACTTCTTGTACCGATCCTGTGCTTGTCGAACATTTTGACGAGCAAGTCTCAGCATTTCCATATGATCTTGGAGAAACTCCTTGACCTGTTGGAGCTTCTCAGTTGCCAACCCCACCGTCACTGGTGATCTAGGTTGAAAACCATACATAATCATGAATGGACTAAAACCAGTTGTAACATGCTTAGCACTATTATATGCAAACTCAAGAATAGGAAGATAATCTTCCCAATCTAATTGCTTCTTGCTAACGTATGCTCGTAGCATATCCTCTAGCACTTGGTTGACTCGTTCCGTATGACCATCTGTTTCAGGGTGATCAGCCGTACTTAAATTAAGTTGTGTACCCAATCGTTTAAAAACAGCCCTCCAAAAATGACTGTTAAACTTGGGATCACGATCACTCACAATGTTACTTGGCAATCCATACAACCGGTAAAGATTGTCCACAAATAACTTAGCTAATTCTAGAGTCTTAATGGTTGACTTGGTTGGAATAAACCGACAAATTTTAGTCAACCGGTCTACGACCACCCATACCGAGTCATGTCCTCAACTAGTGGTTGGTAAACCCACAATAAAATCCATGGAGATACTTTCCCATTTACCATTGGGAATCTCTAAAGGATGTAAGAGTCCTCCTGCTTTCAGGCGCTCTGCTTTATTAACTTGACAATTTTGGCAATGTAAGACATAGTCTTGAACATACCCATGCAAACCTGGCCAGTAAAATTGTCGTCTTATGAGTGCATAAGTTTTCTTAATTCCCGGGTGCCCTGCACTTGGACTATCGTGACATTCATAAAGAATTTGGCGCCGAACGTCCGCGTTCGTCGGTACACACACTCTCCCCTTGTGGAGTAGGTACCCATCATCTATGGAAAAATGCTTCCATCGCTACAGTTCATCACTCGAAATAGGAGAACTGGGTGTGGAGGAAACAGAACCACTAACAACATTGGAGTGAGAAGGATCCCTCTTTCTAACATAGCTCCACACCTTGGAGTATGCAGTATCATGCTCGCACTTACCTTTGAGAGATTTTAAAAACTCACTCCGCAATTCCGTGAAAAGGAGAGAGTTGATCTTTGGCATTCGGCTGAGAGCATCAGCCACTACATTGTACCGCCCTTTACGATATCGTAGCTTGGCGTCATACTCCTGAAGAATCTCAGCCCACCTGGCCTTGCGACCCTTCAAATCACTTTGTTGTGTAAACCACTTGATACTTTCATGGTCAAACACAATCTCGAACTGTGTACCATACAAATAATGTCGCCATGTCTTTAAAGCAGGCACTATTGCATAGAGCTCTCGTTTGTAAGCAGAGTAATTCTGATGTGCTGAATCTAGCTTCTTGCTTTCAAATGCAATTGGCCTTCCCTCCTGCAGAAGGACTGCTCCAATCGCACGATTACTAGCATCCGTTTCCAAAACGAATGTCTTTAAGGGATCCACAATAGCCAAAACAGGAGCTGTGGCTAATGTGTCCTTAAGTTTGGCAAAACTTTGCTATTGTTCTAATCCCCAATGAAAGGACTTGCCCTTGGCTTTCAGTTGATCTGTCATGGGAACAGCAATATGGGCATAGTTTTTAACGAATCGACGATAAAAACCTGCAAAGCCTAAAAAAATCTGGAGCTCTTCCAAATTTTTGGGAGAGGGCCACCGCCGAATGACATCAACCTTGGATTGATCCATGTGTAACCCTGCAGCCGAAATAACATGCCCCAAGTAGTGAATTTCCTCCTTGAGGAAATCACATTTGGATTCCTTGGCATATAGCTGATTTTGGCGTAACAAATGAAACACTTGTTTCAAATGTACTAAGTGATCTTCCTCAGATGCACTATATACAAGAATGTCATCGAGGAAAACTATAACAAACTTTTCCAAGTATGGTCTCAAGACACTATCCATGAGTGTCATGAACGTAGCTGGAGCATTGGTTAACCCAAAGGGCATTACCAAAAACTCATAATGTCCAAACCTTGTTCGGAACGCTGTGTTGGGTATATCCGCAAGCCTGATGCGTACTTGATGATACCCAAATCGTAAATCAATCTTTGAAAATATACGAGCGTGGGTGAGTTTATCAAACAGCTCATCCACTCGTGGAAATGGGTACTTGTTCTTAACAGTAACCGCATTTAATCCACGGTAATCTACGCACATGCGCATACTACCATCCTTTTTCTTCACCAAAAGAATGGGAGAGGCCCATGGTGAAGAACAGGGTTGAATAAACCCTCTACTGAGATAGTTAGCAAGCTGACGTTCCACCTCAGCAGCCTCAGAATGACTCATTCTGTAAGGCGGTTTACTCACTGGCTTACTGCCTGCAACCACGTCTATGCCATGTTGCACAGAACGTGTCGGCGGTAGCCTTGGTGGTAAATCATCTGGAAAAACATCCTTGAATTCCCTTAAAAGTTCCTTTAATTCATTAGCAACCTTTGCTTGTTTTGAATTAGTAGACATAGCTGGAAGAGGAGAGAGAGAAGAATGCGGCGTTGAGGAAGTTTTAGTCAAAACATTATCAACATTAAAAACATTATCCACATTGGAAATAAAATGGCACAGTGAGTAACACAAAAAGAGTTCTTCTATTGCATCATCAGAAGCGAGCTTCATAAGCTCCGCTGTACAAATAAGTGGTGAGGAAGGTACATCCTTCTCCCCCAACAGCAGTACGTGCACACCATTGGATTCGAACATTAGACTATTATGCTCATAGCTACGTCTAAGTGATGATCCTAAACTATGCAACCACTCACGACTAAGAACCACATCCGCCCTCTCCATATTCATGACTTGGAAATCCAAAGAGGTACGATATCCTTGAATTTCCAGAGGTACATCTTTAACCTGAGTTTCCCATATCTCAGCATCATGGCCGTTAATCATTGCTACCTTGTAGCGATGGGAACTCGGGGTTTGGGGAAATTTGAGTCATTTCACCAATTTATAATTGATGAAATTGTGCGATGCACCATCGTCTACCAAGATCCGCACCCTGTGCCCTTGGATAGAGCCATGCATACGCACCAACTCATGTGTTCCGAAAGTCTGTTCCCACATGGAGGCCGTGATACAGCACTCATGCACCGCGTCAGTGTGTGTTACTTCCACATTAACAAACTGGGAAGAGGATTCAAGAGGTAAAAGCTGCACCATGTGTACTTCTTTTTCCTTCCCCTTGTCTTGAGCAGCAGATTTCCCCTTGGGACAATCCTTTTTGCTATGTCCAGTTCCCAAACATTTAAAGCACAACTTTTCTTTTTTGGCTTTCTCAAACTCTTCCGTTGAGAGAGGACCCCTAGACCCCTTGGGCTTTTTGGAGATTTTTTCTTTTATGATGCACATGATGTGGACGTCGTAAAACAGGTTTAGTGCCATGCACATGCGAACTATGCAATGCCCGATCATCGGGATCATCATGGATATGAGCTTGCACTATTGCGTCCTCAAGTGTTTGTGGATCCTGGGTTTTAACGTGCTTCTTAAGCTCGGGAGTTAACCCACGGATGAACCCATGCACCTGCTGAAAGGTATCCATCCGTTCCAGCTTGAGGATCACATCTCGATAATGGGAAATATATTCCAATAATGTTTTATCCTGGCGCATAGAACATTCGTCCCAGGCGGTCCAATTTCTATCCTTCTCATTGGTAGGTAGAAATTCCTTCCTGAAGACAGTCTGAAAAGCTGCCCAAGTCTGAGGTAGCATGCCCTTCTCCTTGAGAGACATCCACCATTTGTAGGCCTTTCCGTCCAAAGTCAAACTTGTTTGCAGCGCCTTGGCTGCATCCGGGGTACGTCTAAGGTCATGAATACCATCCCACTTACTCAGAAAAATATTCACGGTTTCCTTGTTTCGCTCACGCTCTTCTCCCTGAAAAATTGGTGGCTTTGTATTTTTCAACAAATCGTCCACCTATTTTTGGGTCAGAGAGTGCAGCGGATCTGGAGGAGGGCCTTGCCCAGCAGCCGGCCCTTGGCCTGGTGTGGAGCCATGCTCCTGAATTGACTGACTAGCAGGGCCCGTGGCCTGCTCCCGCATATGCAACTTAATCAAATCGGATAATGCTGTGACATTTTGATTTAATTCTGCAAAATTCATTTCAAGCACAGTCATGCGTGTTTGCAATGCACGGAAATCTTGCATGTCCAGCAACTCACACGTATCATCTGTTGCCATTGGGGCACGATTACTCTCCGTGAGAGGAACTGTCCGTGTGGCATCGACAGATGTAACGGGTGCGGACTGCTCGAAATCAAAGGCATGATGCATAGCTATGTCGGAATCCATGCTGTGGACGTACTGTGCAAGAAAATAAAGAAGAATACCTGAATTCGAACGAGCTCGTAGCCGTATGCGGTAAGGAACCGTATTATTTCGCCTTTGAGAAGAAAGAACGCCGACTTCGAAAGCGAAGTTCAATCCACAACCACTATCAGCTTGACAACAACAAGGAAAACTGCAGTGGATGATTCACTCGAAAGCAGGGAACAAATTCGATTTGCCCATAGTATGGATTGCGCTGTATGCAATACACCAAATAAACTGGAGAGTTGGTGACAAAATTTGCAGCCAAGAAGAAACTTGAAAACACAAATCAAGTTGCAGTTGCCGCCGATTGGGCTTGCATCGTATGCAAGAAGCCACGACGGAGAAAAATACGAGCAATTGCTGGCTCTTAGAAACTTGTAAGGCCGAGTTGCAGCACAACCGGACTGCGTATTGTTAAGGAATCCACAACCAATGTGTGATATATGGCCACCGAGGAAAAGAGGGTAGCGGAAGAAGGCAGCCGGCCTTTCCGGTCCGTGACCCCGTGGGCAAGGGCTCTTCACTGAGTGTTAGGGTAACTCAAGTGAAGAGAGAGAGAAAAAATTTAACGAGCTTGCTGTGCAACAGAGAGCGGCCGATTGCGCGATGAAGAACGAGAAACCAGCTCACGACTCGGCCCGATTTGGAGGGCATCGTAGGGTCGGACTTTGTTCACCTTCCCCTTGCGCTCCTACTGAGCCCAACCGCGCGCGATTTGACGCAGGTCGACCTCCTGTCGACTCCCTGGCTTGGAGGTTCTGCACACGCCATGTTCGGCTTCTCCTTCCTCCTCACTTTGAGGTTGCATGCAACATGTAGCAAAAAGCAAAAACGTGCCTCCCTTCTCAAAATAGCCTGAAGCTCTGATACCAGAGTAAACACCAAGGGACTGCCATGCTCGGTCCATCCGCCCAACCTCCCTTTAATAGTCTCCTAGCCCCTTTCGGACCCCTTCCCACTGGCAGACAGCCCATGCCGAGTCCGTGACCCCTTGGTTTGGCCCTTGGCCTGACAACGAAGCCGCTAAGCTGAAGAACAGGTGATGAGGATGACGAAGCCGCTGAGCTGTGAGGAGTGTGTGGAGGCAGTATGCCGCAGTAGCAGAAGCCGGTGAGACCTTCCAGCGCATGCAGTAGCAGCAGGTTCGGAGTCACACGTCTCTCTCTCTCTCTCTCTCTCTCTCTCTCTCTCTCTCTCTCTCTCTCTCTCTCTCTCTCTCTCTCTCTCTCTCTCTCTCTCTCTCTCTCTCGGACTGCGGCGATGAGGACCTCTCTCTCTCTCAAGGATGACGAAGCTGCAGGACCTCCTCTCTCTCTCTCTCTCTCTCTCTCTCTCTCTCTCTCTCTCTCTCTCTCTCTCTCTCTCTCTCTCTCGCCCCGCTTTGATCACGTCCTCGCCAAGTGCGCCTACTCAAGAGGCGATTGGCGGTGTTTTTATTTAAACATTTTTTTGAACCTTCTTGCATGAGCCCGCCTGAGGTTTTTTTGAAGCTTCTCAAGCCTGCCTGAGGCCTCACACCTTGACACGTGGTGAGGGGGGGGGAACCGGAATCCCCTCCCCCATTATCTATTAGTTAGATGTCAGAGGACGATTATGCAAGATGAAGTGCCTCTAGCAATGCTAGTGAATGTGTTATCACCTAAAAAAGATTCTTCTTACTAATCATCCTGATTTTTATTTTGCATTGAGACTTTGATACGACTCACCATTGCGAGTTTTGCCAAAAAAAGAAAGATATCAAGCACGCTTACAACCGCCTTAATATACCATTCACTGTTTGCGAGTTCTGCAAAAAAAAAGAGAGATATCAAGCACACTTTATTTTTGCCATACTCACAATTGTAAGTGGAGAGAATTTATATTAACTTGAAAAGAATACAATCTCTCTCAAGAACTACATGTCCCTTGAGGTGGCAACAATTCCATAAGGGCTTGAACACATCCACAACCAAACCAAAATAGGGGTTCTACGAGAGGCCTAGGCAACTCAGTGCATGTGCCACTCTTTATCTTTACCTAGTGTCCCTCTTTTAGCTCCTAAAACATGAATGATCTTGATGCTCAAAGGCACAATATCATCAAAATGAGCCACAACCAGTTTAACCTCAAACACCTAAAGGTTCCTAGACTTCCAGACTTGATTAAGGTAACAAAATCTGGTGATTTGGGTGCACACCTGAATAACCTGGTTTTGGAAGCTACGCCCTCACAAGATCAAGTCATCTATAAAGAGCATAATCCTCCATGTTTTTTGTACCCTTGTAGACTTTAGCGGCTAGACCCAAGAGGTAGGGCACTTGCTAAACAGATGTAGGGGGTCCTCAGAAGCCAATTTGCAACTAGAGCAAGTGTCAATGTTGATCTCTCTAGCGGGAAACTTAATCCCAGTATGCATGGCTCCCCAAAGCACCTTCTAGATTAAAAAAATTCATGTATTTAGGCCATTTGATCTCCCACAAGGCATTAACGCTTCTTTGCCAATGACCTTCCGACCAATTTTTCTTCCATATTTTGGTGAGTGGTGCAAAACAGTTTGCTTTGTATACCAGCTCGCTATAGTTATCCTAGGTTCTACGGAGTGAGAACACTCTATCTTCTGGCAAATGCCAAGCTTTCCAGTCTATCTCTGACCCAAAGACGGGTGAAGGTGATGATGATATCACTTCCAATAGTCTATTGGTCGGAAGCCTTTTGTACAAACCCGAATTATGTTGCAACACTAAAAGCTCCACTTCCTTCCAACAGAGGTTTATGTCATCCCAAAGGCGAAATAGTTTAGAGACTCCTTTGTTTGTTACTTGGCAAGAAACTTCCCTCCAAAAAGGGTTCAAGGAACCCCTTCCAAGTTTGGAGAGCCAAGGGGACCAATGGAGAGAGGATCCCTTGAAGTATTTGAACGTATCCCCCCATTCTAGGGTTGAAGCTGCTTTGTTACACTTTTGTGCTAGTTCCCTTGTGTTGCTGCCAAGATTAAGGCATGTCCAGAGAGGCACCAAAATCTTATCATGCACTATGACCTCCTTCCATGTGACCCCTTTAGAGGCAAGCTGTGCTTTGTTTATCAAATCCCAGGCCATGATGGCCCATTCTTGATTTTGATCCATCAGCGCGATAACTAATTTGTCACACAATGCTTCTACATGCAACATGGGTCTAAGATCCCAAGGACATCTTGTTTCTCTGGTATGGCTATGCATTCCCATTTCCCTTATTGGCAAGGGGTCATGGATTTAGTGCTGCTCTTCCACAAGAACCATCTGATATGCTTCAAAAATTCTTTCCAATTGGATTTGCTTAATTTTAACAGTGGAGACACAAACAAAATGTAAGGGATCGTGAAAGCATTGATGACAGTAATTGTGCTATGGAAGGGGATGAGCACAAAATCCCACCTTCTCATTTTTCTATTAATCTTGTTTAGGACCCAATCGAATTGCAATATGCCCTCCCCTAGTGGGGCACCTGGGTGCTTGAACACAATGCCCTTACCAATAACTTCCCCTGACCATTCCTATCAGGACATGGGTCCTACGGGCAGGGCCCTACCCTAAAGGGGGGTCACGGACCCCGGCCACGGGCCATCTAGCAGTGTGGACAGGGGATCCTAGGGCTAAGAGTCTATAAGTATGGGCGTTTGGGTGGAGGATCCGGGTCTCTAGCTCCTAGGGTTCTTATATTGGTATTAGAGCACGCTCATCACAGGTTACAATTTCCATCACAGGTTACATTTTCCTTCAAAGGCAAGGCCAAGGGCCAAATTTTCAGTATCTCAAGGAGACAAGAAGCAAGTTTCTCGGCATGGCCGACTCCTTGTCAATGTTTCTACAAGCCAACATAGGATGCTTGTCACACAATACTGGTTAATTTCACTTGAAATTGGTCGACAAGGTCGATTCTTTTTGTCATGCTATTTGCAACCACTTCAGTTGGCTATTAGCACTAACAGATTTAGCTGAAGCACGGCTTCTGTTTACGCATCTTGCATAATGGCTCACCACGTTTGGCATATGCTATGAGCATACAAACTTGGGACAGATTTGGCAAAATGCTTGCAGATTCTTTCATTCCGTATACGACGGATGTATATGATACAAGAGGGTGAATATACATATATGACAACTCTCTCTCGCACGGCAGATTTGGCTATGAGCCCCCTTTAAGCGAGCTTTTCCTTTGGAATTTTATAACAACTGGTTGCAACAACACCTACCAGGTTAGCCAAGTTCAAGTTTTTCTAGTTTTTTTTTCCATGTTTACACTTTACTTGGCAATTACTGTCATTGTGCAAAGCAAACTGCTTTGGCAATTTTACATGAAGCACGGCTTCTCCCTTGTGCCGAGATACTTCCATTGATTTGGAATCAAGGGCTTTGGCACACAAGTTTGGGGAATTGGAAAAATAGGGAATGTCAGCTCACAGAATCCCTACCAGTTTCTTCTGTGCAAGGCACTTATGGTTTTAGTTCGCATGCTTGAGACCATCATAGTAGCCAAGGGCTTACGTTTTTCCATGCAAGGCATGATAAACAGGTGGCATGAATTCCACCACTTTATGTATTATGTTTCCGCTATCACACTCGCAACTCTGTCAAGGACAGACTAAGTGATGGATTGTTGAACCTGCTAGTTGGTTGCTATCAATACCCAACAGCACTAAAAGGAACCTAAATCTAGGACTTATTTTCATGGGCAATGTGCCAATGCTAAGTCATTTGCATACAATCACGACCCTGCAAGGCAGGTAGATCAAGATGTGGTTGTGTTTTTCTATTTCCTCTCTCAATGAGAGAGTCATAGCAGAAACTTATTGCATGCTTATAGGATACGCTGCACGTTAGGCATAAGATGCACAAGAGCATGGCAATCAACTATACACGTCATAGTCATTCAAGGAAAGTTCTGCAGCCCAGCATGCTCTTCTTCTCTCTCGTTCTCTCTATTTAAGGTAATAATGAAAATCTTCTAAGAAGCTTTTGATACGTGTTTTGCTCGTGAGTCAGCCTGAGCCAAGGTGCTCTAACTCTTAGCTAGCACGTGTCTAAGATGCTACTCAAATTAGTCTTCATCGGTTTGTCCATTGAACACTAATTTGCACAAGGGCTATGAGCCACACAGGCTAAGAGATATTGTCAAGCCAAGGGTAAGACCCAACTATTGGCATTCTTTGGGTGATTGTTTTCAAGAGTGAATAGATCTACCCAGGGAAGTATACATCGACATTAATGGACAAGAAAGGGTCTTGTCATTCAGGATGTTTACAGTGTCATTTTTGCACTACATGTTTTCAGTGCGACACTCAAGTTGAGTTTTTGATAAATCTTCCACTCACAGCAGCTGATCTCTACAAAGAAGTATAGATGCAGCAATCAGTTAAGACAGCATGGCTGTCCACAAGAGCTACGCAGTTCACTTGTGTGGATTTTTTGCTCACTCTATAGCACTACCGAGTGTCTATGGACATATGTTTGGGGTACGACCCGGAGGGTGACTGCTAAATCACCCCATAGGCATTGAGGATCACAAATTGATCTCTCCCAGTTAAAATTTCACGGAAATAATTCCGCAATCTACCACACGGTAGCGGACGAATTCAACTTTTTGAGTCGATTCCAATCATTATGTACACGGTTAACTATGTTGGTTATCGTTGCCTACTAGTTGAGCAGTTTCTACAGAGGGTCTTACCAAGGGGTTTGACTACGTAGATGTTAACCAAAGGGGTTGGATTGCGCAGGCAACACCCACGGTTTCCAGTGCAAGTCGTATAAATACGCTTGAATGTTTCAAAGCCATGCCAAGGGCATGTTGGAACATAGTATTTTGGACCGTAGCGTCCACTATACCTTATGCTGTTACGAACCTAGTTGTAGGGTTCGCTTTGGCACATGTTGTCACATGGGATACAACATGGTCTAGGAACTCAAGGGGTTCAGTTTAGCCAGTGGGGAGCATGATAATGAGAGTCCCTCTCACTCTTGTCGCAGAGTGTTTGTAGTTACCTCCACACACGAGTACCAGCTCATACTTGATGGATGTCGCTTTTCTTGATATCCTTGTTTGAGACATATTCCACATGTAGATAATATGAGTCTCTTGGACTGACAATGGCGCCAACTTTTACCAATGTGTCGCGACGAAGTCCTTAGGTGCTAGTCGCATCCATTGGTTCGACCATTTTAAGCACACAGTATCAGGAGCAATTTCAGTGGCCAGAAATTGGCGGGTACTAAGTACAAACTTGTTACAATTACAAGTGTTGTGAAACCACCTTAATGGAGGGTCGTTTCTACATATAGCTAAGTATGCTATATACATGAGAATGTCTCATGGTTCGTACCTAGGTGTGATTGAGTTGTCACATTCTGTTATGGTCCAACTTTTGTTGCAAAATATGCTATATTCATGGGAATGTCTCATGGTTGGTACCTAAGTGTGATCGGGTTGTCACATTCTATTATGGTCCAAATTTGTTGCAAGACTTTCACGTACGTACCATGGAAAGTCTCGTCATGGAATTGCGGTTCGGATATGTTTGTGGTAAATGCATGCACACTAGGTGTTATGGGCCCTACTGTTTAACACAAATTTATTCGGAGCGGCATGCAAATTCATGAACATTATTGTTTCTACAATTTTTTGCACTGAAACTTCAATCTGCTTTCAACCTAGTTGGTTGTCTCCATTCCATATCGAGTATATGACTGGATAATCAATGATTGAGTCAGAGTTTGTCGTCAGGCGTGGGCGACTGTCTGTAAGTGGTTGGGGGAAAGCACCTCACTCTTACTGTTGCTATTCATCCCACGTAGGATGGGCAGCTTACAAGAATTCTATTTAGTACTAAAGGATATGCAAAGTGCATACGTTAGTAAAGCACGCTAAAGGATATGCTAAGTGCATACGTTAGCAAGAAGTGAAACAACTAGATCGGTTACCTTTCTGGTTTGGAGTTTGCTTCATATGATGAAAGGCATGTTACGGCTAGTTCTAGTCTCTGCCTGTTATTCTCAAGTTATCAACCTTAATCATCATTTTGGATGAGGTTGACTATTGGCAAGAACCACAGCAAGTCAAGGACTTGGTTGCTTCTGATGAGTATGTCAGCATAGTACTTTCATGGAAAGATGAGCCGAGGTTGTATTGCACATTCCAGTACCTTCAGCAAGTCTGAAACCTGGGTATGCATTTAGACACCTCTTAGTTGTGATAACTCGTTTAGCATTCTCAAGTGAGTTCTAAATGGAGCTTTCACTCTCTTTTGATTATGGGTCGGTTAACCAAGACGGTTGCACAGGGACAACAATGTGGAAAATCAAGATGTTACTCTTGATTTCATTGAACCTCCCACTGAACCGGGTTCCGATTCAACGAACCGTTGGATCCATGAGGGATGCCACGGTGGAAAACATTAGTGTTCTTATGAAGATACCACAACTTGTGTTTTTGAGGACGAAAACTCTTCCAAAAGGGGGAGTAATGTCAGGACACGGGTCCTACGGGCAGGGCCCTACCCTAAAGAGGGGTCACGGACCCCAGCCACGGGCCAGCTAGCAGTGTGGACAGGGGATCCTAGGGCTAAGATTCTATAAGTATGGGCGGTGGGTGGAGGATCCGGGTCTCTAGCTCCTAGGGTTCTTATAATTCCATTGGGCCAAATGAGTCCCTTTCAAAAAGAGAAATTAATCTTGATTTCTCAATATTGCACATTGGGCCGAAAGCCGTGGAAAATAGTTGGAAAATCTTGAGGATCTTCTTAGTACTTCTAGCTTGGATTTGAGGAAGAGACAAGAATCATCCGCAAACAACTTTGCAAGCAATTGTTACCCTCTAGGAAGTGATAGACCTTGAATTTCTCCTTTTGCTGCACTATACTTGAGCAAGGTTACCAGAGGGTGAGAGCCAATTGCAAAGAGGAGAAATACAAGGGGGTAGCCTTGCTTGATTGATCGCTTGACCTCAAACATACCCACTATCCTGTTGTTGAATAACAGCTCATAGTAACTTCCCTCCCCAAGCGTGTGCACTATCACAAACATATTGGGTCCAAAACCCAAAGCCTTCATGACCGTTGCCATGTATGACCATGAGATTCTGTCATAGGCCTTATCCAGGTCAAGTTGAAGGAGGATACATTCCTGCTTGGTAAAAGGCACATACTCAATGTCGACCATGGCTTCCAAGATATTATCATGAATAGAATGTCCTTTGATGAAACCATGTTGATGGGGAGTGATGAATTTGTTCAAAATTGGAGCTAGCCTTAATGCAATCACCTTGAGAATGAGCTTGTACGCCACTATTATCATTGAGATAGGGCACCCGTGTTTTAACAGAGAGAAACAAACCAATTTGGGAATAGGTTCAATCTGCCCCTTTTTGAGGCTAGCGTCCAATTTCCCTCCAAGAGAGCCTTGTTTTCTATCTTCACTAGTGTAATTTTAAGATCCTCCTAGGCCACAAATCCCCCGGAAATCCTTGAATAAGTAAGGGAGATCCTCACTAGCCATTCTACAATAGCTATTTGGACAGATTCTGGATGTTCTTCGTAATTTTCACCCATCTTGATTCCGGTCATTGCTTGCCCCACTTCTTGTTCACGAGGAAAGAGCAATCCCGCGAGGGTGTTGTACAAGTCCTTGGTTCGTGGTTTAAGAAAAATTTCTATTCATCAGCCACTGCCATGCTTTTCGCTCTGGAACTACATGCAGGTAGCCAATATTTGTCTAGTCATTCTCTATTGTATAGCTTCTACTATTGTTGTTCCAAAGTAGGCCCAGACTCAAATGGAACCTTCTCGTGGGCTATACAGTTGTGAAAGTCAGTCTTTGCTACTTTGTTGCGGCAAGAAACTTGTTGTGCCTCCATCGTCTCATGATTGTTACCACAAACTTGGCACACTGGGCAGGGTGGATTCTGCTACAGATGAATGTGTGGTGAGCGAGAGAGAGAGAGAGAGTAAGCGAGCCCGTGCAGGCGCACCTCCTAGAGCGGAGTGCTATGCTTGGCATGGCAAAAGAGAAGAGAAGAGAGGAGAGAAGAATGAGATGGACACTGGGTGCAATCTCCCCTTGTGCCACAAGAGTGACCATTTTCCTCTTGCACATATATTATTTATAGCTTTCTTGAATGGTCAAATTGAGTACAAACTGGCTGGCCGGTCATAAATGGCTAAAGATCACAAAAGAGCACTTGAATAATAAAATTTATAATATATATATTTCCACTCGCATAGGCCTAGCTTAGTCCAGGCTTTTCCACATGTCAGCCGGCAAAAATAGTAAAATATCAATTCCATAGCCCTTGTTGAGGGAGAACTTGATTCTAGTGTTAAAGAGAGAGATTAACACTAATGTAATAGAAAATCATAAAGTAGATTGATAACAAATTGGATGCAAATGGTATATACAAAGTGGCCTCAAATAATGGGTTATGAGTGGGATATGCTTGGATACTAAGTGTGTAGATTAGGCTTTTTTTAGAGAGTAGAGGGAGATCATCTGATGATGTTAGAAATTATGTCAAAGTGTAGGCTTCCAAAGTAGAGGGGGTTTCCTTTGGTGATGTGGATGTGTCACACACCCCAACGAGCCTTCTTGTGTGTGTCACATTAGCACCCAAAAAGTAGAAAGGTATCCTCCCTCACAGAATTTAACAACAGGGTGTAGGATCAAAGTCAAATATCCTCCCTAGAGATTTTCAACTAGGTGTAGGATTAAAAGCCTTTCCCTATAGAATTTAGCAGTAGGGTATAAGCCAAATATACATTCCCCTACATAACGATAAGAAACTAGGTGGTAGGTCAAATACAAATAGGGCTTGTACATCTTTGATGTCAAAAGGCCAAAGGTGAATGCCTACTTCAAATCTTGAAAACATTTTGTGCTGTGTTTTGTTGCCGATGTCCGCTACAAAGTGTTGGTGTCGTTAATACTTCTCTTCCCATCAAAATCATGCCCAAAGTTGTCAAAGCAATTGAATGCTGATGGTGGTATAGCATACAAATCAAAATTCTGTGTAAATAATGTG
This sequence comes from Adiantum capillus-veneris, assembly GCF_014529385.1. Lineage (NCBI taxonomy): Eukaryota > Viridiplantae > Streptophyta > Polypodiopsida > Polypodiales > Pteridaceae > Adiantum > Adiantum capillus-veneris. The sequence goes on along the minus strand of NC_140938.1, from coordinate 100,828,003 downwards.
CTAGTGAGGACCGTCTTACCCAAAATCAGACAGTGTGTGATCCTTGTACAATTTTATTTTATTTTTAGGCCAAATGTTCATGCTTTGATCCAATGCAAAGGTGAATGCAACTGGAATTAGGGAGGGGGAATGGGGGAACACACCCAACACACACGCATAGGCCTCTCTATAGCTCAAAGCATTCACATCACCCATATCCTCTCAAAAAACACCTTCAAAGCTAACAATCTACCAAACAGGCAGCCACTTGCACACACTTTGATGCACAAACGTGCGAATTGTAGCTACCCACATGCACTTCATAGCTTGCTTCAATCCACACACCGCTGCCTCACACAAAACCACTCTCTCACTTCCATTTCACACACAAAAAATTGGCATGAGGGGAACACACATCCACACTGGCACAACACAAAAGTAGCAAAAGTACAGAAGGGGGCGGGGGAGAAACGACACCCAAAAAATTCTATCAAAGCTTTACCATACTAAAGAACCACCATATACAACTTGGCTACATCAAACAGTGCACCCACATGGTTGCCGGGTAAGAAACACACAACTTAGGGACTTGCAGGCACACTCCTCCGCACAAAGAAGCCCACCCAAAAACGCAGACACTCACTCTTGGCTCTCTGCAGAGCTGGCTCCTCAAAAATCCTAGGCCAAAAAGAATTCAAAAATGGTACAAAAATGACCTTTATAGGGGGTCTCAACACAATTTTGGAATCTGGCCTCTGATTTGCCCATCTGGCACTCTATTTTGGAATTTTGGGTGAGGTGCACGGCCTTGATTTCATTTGCTCTCTCCATGCTTGACTTGATGGGGGGGGGGGGGGGGGGGGGGGGGGGATGGACACTAGCAATGTCGCTTGCACCCCCTAGATTTTTTGATTTTTTTCCCCTTTGACCTCTTTCATTTTTACCCCCTTTGGAACTGCTCTCTTTGACCCACACCTTGAAACTTCCCTCTGTGTCTGGCTTGCTTTCAAACTGCCTTGGGATTGACCCCTTGATGGGCTTGAATCTAACCACCTTTGACTACCGGCTGAGCTTCCCAAGATTGTCCCATCCCTTCTTGGTGTGCACATGCACCAAGAAGAGGATCCTAGTCGGTGGAGATTTCTTGCTGTCTCACCACGTTTTTGGAATGTAGAAAATTGCTAGCCCACCATGCAGCTTCTGCTTTCAACAAAAAGCCACTTGTCTCCCCTATCTGTTTGCAACGGTGCCTAGATGGTGGCGACCCTGTATTTACCAAAATATGTATGTGGTCATCGTGCGCTGCAGACCTGTACGTACCCCACCAAGCTTTTGGTCGCCGTTTGCCCTACATGTGCGCTAACTGACAGCTATTGGCGGCCGGTATGGCTACTACCGCCCCACATGTGGGCGAGATCGTCTTTCTAACTGGTGCAAATCCCTTGCTGTGAGGAATGGTTAGGACTTCGCATGTGAGCATGCTATTCTCTCTCATATGAGCACCTGAGGGGCACACTAGTGCGATCTCTAGTGCTCCCTTCGTAAGTGCTTTCCAACAGTTTAGGCCCTAACATGCACATGAGTGACTGATTACTATCTTGCCATGTATCCATGCCGTAGCACCTCCATTCGACACACTCAACACCAAAACTAGCGCTCAGCACCACCCGCGGTGCACGAGCAACAATCGCGATCTACCTACGGAGCAACGCTACAAGGGGAACTCCTCTCCAATTCGGGCTAATGAAGAGCCCGCATTGCATCATAAATATATATATAGTGACCTCTAGACTCCTACTATTATCTACGGGCTCATTCAAGTGCCATGTGGCAGCCTACGGTGCTCTAGGCCCCTTGGGCTCCAAAATCCCCACTCCATGCTTAGAAAAGTAAATTCTTTTGTACCACTTTTTAAGTGATGCCATTTCTTGCTCCGGGATTGCAAACCTGAACCACAAAGCCTGGCCACATATTCACCTGGCCAACTTTAATTCCCTCCGGCCTTGCTGCACTTAGACTTCCCAGTGACTTCCAATCGGGGCTGCTAAAAAAATGAAAATCCATTTGGCACCACTCCTCCTTCCACTGCTCCAAAATTCATCCATCAATTTCTTGTCCACCGAGAATCTGATTAACAAGCAGTCACTTCTTGCTGACTTTACATGGTGCATACTACCTGTTGGAACCTGGTCAAGCCCCCAAAACCACCATATGGCACGTCTTCCAATGCGGTCAAGTGGGCACATAACCGGCCTCCGATAAACTTTCAATTGGCCATGACTTGCACTCTAGAGCTACGATTGATACTCCGAACTCTGATGCCATATGAAAGGGAACTGTTATGGTAAAAATGCTAACGACCTGTTTATGGTGGTGATTTTATTGTATTAATTACAAGATGTTAAACAGAGAGATCAACACTAATGCAAATAGCAAATCATAAAGTAGATTGATAACAAATTATATGCAAATGGTGGGGATAGAAAGTGGGCCCAAATGATGGATAATGAGTGGGGTATACTTGGATACAAAGTGTGTAGCTTAAGCTTCTTTTATAGAGAAGAGGGAGAGCATAGGCAATGATGTCAAAGTGTAGGCTTCCAAGGTAGGGGTAATTTCCACTACTTGGTGGTGGGGGTGTGTTACACAACCCAACACATAGTGCATAGGAGTTTTGGCTAAGCAAAAGTTTTCATGGGTCATGGATAAAATTAGGTGTAAGATCAGAAGATGGGAGTATATGCTTCTCTCCTTTCCACCATAGTAGAGTGAAGAAGTAAACTCATTCATGATCTTGTACTTATCCTTCTTCCCACCAATCTTGAAAATGACCAAAAGAAATTGGAAAGAGTTCTTAAAACTTGTGAAGAAATTTTTGAGAGAAAATAATTCTAAAGATGCTTTACCATGGTAGTGGGAATGTTGGGAATGGGTTGCTAGACCCAAGGAGCAGGGGGAATTAGAATTCTCATGTGCCAAGCTTATGGTGTCGCCAACGAACCAAAACCATGGCATGGTTTATGATAGACAAAGTGAAGCTCTACTCCAAAGGGGCCCATGGAAAGGAGTAGGTGTTCATGAAAAACTACTCGTTCCACATTGGTGGGCCAATGTAAATCTTGGTGGCATCACAAGGGAACTAGTATGCAAATGTGCCAAAGCATCAAAAACCCTAGAATGGAGGGAATCAACTAGATACTTCAAGAACTCCATCCCCTTGGTTGTGGAATATTGGAGGAAGCTCTCTTAAGTTTTTCTAGAGAGAAGTCTCTAGAAAAACCAATAACAAAGGTTTAACACAACTAACTTAATTTTAGGATCGAAGCATCTCAAATTGGAAGATGTAGATATAGTGATTATCCAATGGAAACAAAAGTCTAATGGTCAACAAAGTGGTTGGTAATCTGAGTTGTGTGTTCTAGTTCTTATTTGTGAGGCAGAATTTGAATGAAATGTAAGGCACTGGCCCAAGAACAAGAATGTCGCTCTAGCACAAACAAGGGGAACAGACAAAATACTCATCTATAAAGTGGACTGATTCTCCCTGCTCAACAAACAATGGAGACTGGTGTGGCGAGAGTCATAATGGGCGGTAGTTGTAGGCAACATATGGAATCCTCCATGGACTAGCATAATGAAGTTTTTCCTTAAGAAGATTCTATGGGGGGCAATACCAACTAGGATCAAGATAAAAGCTAAAGAGATAAGCATGAACATCTACTCAAGACCCTCTTCATCCTTTCAAAGAACATGGCCGAGAGGTCTTGTGAGTAAAGTATGCAAATGGTTGTAGAAGACATGAAAAATCTATTTTTTCAAGAATGAACTAATTCTAGTAGGAAAGATTTAGAAAAATCAAGGCATTCTCATTTGCACTCAGATTGTCTACTTTTGCTATCTCAAGAAAAGAAAACTTGGAAGTCAAGAAACATTCTAGTCTTCAAAAGAAACCCTGCAACAACCAAGTTCAAAGATGTCATCCATGAAATCAAGGAATGAATCCTTTTTGTAGGAAAAAACAAGGGCTCTGCTAAGTGGAAGCAAACACTCCTTGACATAGACACTTAAAACGCTGTAACTATGGGATAGCAACTACCATTTGAGATAGCATCTCAAATCTCAAATGGTAATTGTGTAAATGTCTATATGAAAGCCTAAGCATGTATCCTTAGGTATTTTTTGGCTCCTCAAGGCATGGTTTGTGATGGATGCTTTTTGTATTTTCTGAGACAATATAACTCTTCCACGCACATTGTGAGTACTAGTACGGCCAATCGCCTTCGGCGGCCTATTGCGTGCAAAGGGGATTTTTTTTAGTTTTGGATTTTAGTCTTCAAGTCGCAGATTGTGACACGTGTAAAGGGCTCTCCCTTCTGCCATATTATGTTAGTAGATGGGCGAAAAAAGAAAAATCTTTCGATCTATAGATTAAAATTGGAAGCCATTAAAACATGTAGAATTTTTCCAGTTTTTCTTCAAGGCAAGCTCAATATCTAGGTGGGAATTTGCAAATTTAGTCAGTTAAAAAAATACAATAAATCTCAATCGTTTAAACACTAGTTCAACCTATTTTTCTTTAATTCCACCCAGCTTTATCTGTCATATCTGTGACGTTGAGAAGGAATTGAGCAGATCTGTCATATATTTGGATGTTGAGACTTAGTCTACTTGATGTGCTTTTATTTAGTTTAGAACTGAGTGATGAAGTGATGGACTGGGACACATAAAAGGTCTCATCTTGTAGCATCTTGTAGCTTCGTACTTGTTTAAACATATTGAGACCAGATCTTGGAGCAATGAAAACAAGGTGAAAATTCACTATGGCCTACACAATGATACTGAGAAACAAATCATGATAAGAGGCTTCTTCATAAGAGAGAAAAATAGAAAGTGACACTACTATTTTAAAACATGCAATATGACAATAAAATATTATGTTTTTTGGAGAGAAAGTGTAACAATGAACTATTTAGAACACAATATATTCCAAAAGCATAAATAATAGTGACTGAAAAACACTTGTAAGCATTGTAATTTGTAAGAAATTGAAAAAAAAAAGTGAAAGAGGATGAGAAAGATTGTTCCTCTTTTTAAAGAAAGAAGTACACAAATGTCAACACCCTCTCACAAAGGCCTAAAAAAATAAATAAAAATAAGTTTATTATCATGAGCTTGCCATGTGGCACTAATCGCAAGCTTTATCCAATGGTCTAGAGATGCACCTAAAATCCAACCCTTTATTAAGGACTACTTATGTAGTCCAAAAATTGGATCAAATAAAAACATTATTTGCACATGGCTGATTTTGAAGTTGTACTTATGTGGAGATTCATATGTTGACTTTAAAGCAAGATTTAACAACAAAAAAGGAACATATTATTGTCATTTCTTATGTTGTGCTGCACGTCTTGCTCCTTCTGAAGAAACATAAGAATCTACTCATTGAATTGGATTGGCTATAGACTCATTGCCTCACATGAAGGCAATGCATTTCTCATGCATTTGTAATTTCTCATGCATTGCCATTGAAGCACGCATGCCCGCGTATGCACGTCCGATGATGCAAGTAAATAATAATGGATGCTTCTCTTGTCATCAGTAACATGGAAAAAACTATAAACTTCCTTTGATTGTGACACAAAACACAGACATATTTATGGGTTTGAAGGTTCTAGTTATAGTTATTTGCCATGTAGTCGATTCAAAGACATACAAAAATGCCACCGAGCCACCTTGAATAAAGTAATTGGTCCAACTTTTGAGCCTTATTTTAGGAGAGCATTAGTTAGTCGATTTAATCATGTAGTTCCTTTGGAGATAGGAATTTTATTTTCACAACATGTACTAAAACGCTTTTGTGGTTAAAGTTTCACTCTTTGGTAGGGTTTTTGGCGTGCTAAAAAAAAGGCCTTGGAGAACAAGGCATCATGGAGTGCAATCATTTTAGTTTGATACCATGATGTGAGATATTATAATATTTTAATTTATGAACCATATAAGGACCTCTAGATGTCCATTTTATTAAATTGTTTTATTATTGGCACTAGTAAAACGGCGTCGTCTTCGTCGGTGGCATGGCCTCTATTATCCTCAAACTCTTTGCTCTTGGCAAATTTCATAAAAACAGGTGAACATTTACTCTCTCTCTCTCTCTCTCTCTCTCTCTATGTGTACACTGCCGAAGGAGTTGAAATCTAATATAGCCGCCCTCTTCTGGTGCCCCCTCTCTCTCTCCCTCTCTCTCTCTCTCTCCCGCAGTCATCAGGGCTATAGGACACTCTTTCATCAGTCCTCCTTCAAATTTAAAATGTAGAGGTAAATCTCAAATTTTGTAGGTGGGATTACACTAAACCTTGGTGTTTTTCGAGCATTTTCCTTTGTCTACATACTGTGTGGATTCTCTCTCTCTCTCTATCTCTCTCTCTATCTCTCTCTCTAGCTCTAGCTAGAGAGAGAGAGAGCTCTCTCTGTCCTTTCCTCTCTCTCTCTCTCTAACTCTAGTTAGAGAGAGAGACAAAGCTCTCTCTCTCCTTTCCTCTCTCTCTCTCTCTCTCTCATCAAGCATGACTCTCTCTCATGCTTGATGAGGCTCTAGTTAGAGAGAGAGAGCTCGACAGAGCTCTCTCTCTCTCTCCTTTCCTCTCTCTCTCTCTCTCTCTCATTAAGCATGACTCTCTCTCATGCTTGATGAGAGAGAGAGAGAGAGAGAGGAAAGGATGTCTCTCTCTCTCTAACTAGAGCTAGAGAGAGAGAGAGAGAGGAAAGGAGAGAGAGAGAGCTATGTCTCTCTCTCTAGCTAGAGCTAGAGAGAGAGAGAGAGAGAGAGAGCGGTACTGTATGTGTTTGAAATTTATAAGATGGACAACATGAAAACCTTTATGCAGCAACCTAAACAAAAGTCATCACAACATATTTTCAAACTAACTTCGCACTAACATATATAGAGTAACTGATATTTCCCAGGTCAAAAAATATAACATGCGTAGAGACTTAAGATTTATACGCTCAAAAGCGTAGCCTACGACATGTCCTGCTGCGGTATCGAACCACCCATGGCCCACGATGTAAAACACATCTACCAATCACTGGAGGAAGAGATCCTAACACAAAAACACGTAGGAACCAAGCACCGAGACTAAGATTCTGAGCAAGCATAACATTAATTGGACGGGTTCTGCCTAACTCTGCAATGGTGACACGTGCTCTGAATCCTCTCTGAATAGCAACTTGAATGTAGCACAGCAAGCTCGGATCATATGAAGCATGATATATGCCCACCATCAAGAATTCTGGGTAATATTGTGATCTATAGCCAAACAAAAAGCTATTAATATAGATAGATATTTTGATACACAAAAGTAATTACTTTACTATATCAAGATCAACATTGTTACCTTGCTACATCCAAGTCCTCGAGTAGATGAATCACCTGCATGGCTGTGATTGGACCCCTCCATAATGGTGGATCTAATACATAATCGTTGACTGTGAGATTGAAATTCTTTAGAGTATCGAAATGTCACAAACACACATATACAATATTTTACCTCGGACGTGTCGAGGTCGTCTCCCTAGTGTGTAAGTCACAGAGGCGTTAGGATCCATCTTCATTCATACATATACATGTACATATACAAGGATTAGAAATTCATCAAAAAGCACATGAATCATAAATCTCTAAGCAAAAATAAATCTTAGTCAATTGTTTTAGCGAATATACCTTGCTTGAGGCTACACCATGTTTCATAAGAAGATACTAAACTTATAAATGACAAAGAAATAGTTGCGAGAGTCACCGTGCTTTTTTATTGGATGAAAAATATCCAACCACGTTAAACCCCATGGCAAGGGGGTGGCAGGGGGCAGGTCAATTGCAACACCTCTTTGTAGACAATGTTAGAAGTGTATGTTCTTTGATCTCCATGTCTACTAATGCTTGTTAAGTGACTATCACCAACCACAACCTTAATGGAAGAAGAGGATCTCACGCGAGACATTGCCACATACAGTCCAAGAACTCCCAATGTTTGGCCTTGCGCCTTGTTGATTGTCATCCCAGAAGCACAACGTAGGGGAAATTGGCGGCGTCTCAAATCAAAAGGGAGACCTTCTCTAGATCCCATGACAAAGTCAATCCTTGGAATGAACACTGCATTTCCTGCATGTGACCCTGTAATGATTTCTGCTTCAATCACTTTGTTGTGGAATTGCTTACAAATCAAGTGTGTCCCATTACAAAGACCACTTCTTGGATCCAAATTGCGAAGCAACATAACTGGAGCATTCTGTTTCAATTGTAAAACATGCGTTGGAAAACCTCCCCCAAGATCTAAACTATTTACGAACTCACTTGTGAATAAAATGCTATCACAATTTGATTCACACACTAAGTCCGCACTGACATATTCCTTAGAAGTACCAGGAAATTGGTGCAAGCCCAAATTGTTTATAGCATCCACCTCCTTGTTCCGTGGAGCCAAAATTTCTGTATCCTTGAAAAAGGTTGGATGGCATGTCTGTGTTTCAAGGTCTCTATATATGCAAGCAATCAATTCTTGCAAATTATTTTGTGGTAGCATCATGCAGGCCGGAAGGGCCACATTATCAAGTATGTCCCCATCACAAACATCACCATTACCAATATCAAGTGTCCATTGCACAAACTCTCTTTCAATAACATTACTTAAACAATTGACCACTCGCATATTCTGTCTTAGATGCATGATTTCTGTACATTGCCAACTGTATAAGTGGAACAAAGATGCATTTACAATGTCTTCTCTTCCCCCTTTATGCACAACATGTAATATCTGTCTAAAATCGCCACCAAGAAGGAGAACCTTTCCACCAACAAACAACATGTCATTTTTCATGACATCGGTTACTGTCTTATCAAGAGCCTCAAAAGCATGTCTATGAGCCATGGGGGTTTCATCCCATATGATCAGTGAACTCATTCGCAACAGCTCAGCAAGTTGGCTGTTTACTTTAATGTTACATGTGGACTCAGAAGTTATATCAATAGGGATCTTGAATCTAGAGTGTGCAGTCCTTCCGTTGTCGAGAAGTTGTGCTGCAATCCTGGACGATGCACATGCCAAAGCAACTTTGGACTCTCCTCGTATCCGAGAGAGCAATGCATTGTAGAGATAAGTCTTTCCTGTTCCACCTGGCCCATCCAAGAAAAAAACAGTCCCTCTACTCATACCAGCTGCTTGTAAAACCCGATTGTAAGCTTCCCTTTGACCAACATTGAAAGATGATTCCATTCGAGCAGACAATACTCTTTGTTCCTCTCTGTTATACATGAACTCTTTAGCAAGCACTCCATGCTCACTCATAATTTGCAATGTGTGATCCACTTGGGGCATTCCAGAATAATTCGAGAGCCTCTTCCATAGTGTTGAAGCATTGTCTCTAAGTTTGTCAGAGCTTGGTTTTGTGCCATGTGTTCACAGATATTCGCATCATTTGTGTGAGCCCTCATATGATATACACGTTCCTCAGAAAGATCCTTACAGAAGCGATTCCACAATGCACCAGGATGTATTGGATCACAAAAAACCAAAATGACTACAAATAGTAGGCATAATTGTTGCCATGTTTGTTGAAAAGAAGCTTCTTCCAAACAAAGAAACCATTCATCATCAACTTGCAGTAATCCTCGTGCATTACATGTTTCTTTAAATGTGTCATATACTCGTCCATTGAAGGTTCTAATATCCTCAAAAGAAGTACATCCTTTGCACATGTTGAGTAACATATGCAAATAGTACAAATCTTCAGCATTGGGAACAATGTGGTACATTCTTCCAATCATGTCACCAATCTGTCTTTGAGTCCATGTTCTACTTGTTGCTAACTTCCAAACCCACTTTCTTGGGAAGTCTATGTACAACAAATCTTTGGCCTCCGGATATTGTTGATTTGCAACAAACCACTCAGTGAGTGTTGTCTTTTTGCTGACCTCTCCCTCCACCACACTCTGTACAGTCGCTCTGTCGCTAAAGATGACTTGATTTTGATGAGGCAAGTGAACTTGGAGCTATTGTATGTCAGGTTTCTCTTGATGCATGTGAAACCCAAGTATACACCAGATAGCCTCAAATGCTGATACATATTGAGCATTAAGATAGTTTGTAACTTCATTTACAAGCCCTTCACTATCTTGTAGAACAACAATGGCCCTATCATGTCCCTTATACACATACTTGTAGAGATATTTCACAGCAGATATAGTGGAGCAAACCTCCACATTGATATGTGTATTGTACCTTATTGACAAAAATGGATTGTATGGAACAATCCATTTATTACTCATTTGCACTTTATTACGAACAGTGTAATTTCCATCATCCCTTCTCATGTACGTTGGGTATCCATCCCTAGCCACAGTAGTCGATGCACTGAATCTTCGAGGATATTTAAAACTGCACTTTCCATCTTTCATACATGGAGCATTCTTATTCAATTTTCCAAACGGGCCATGCACATTACACCCACTGATAACATCATACAACTGTGGAAACATTACTTTATCAGGAAGCTCCGCACACACAATCTTATCATAATGCAATGTCTCTGTTGGCTTATGCTCATATGCAAGTATCAATAGAATGTGAGCATGAGGAAGGCCTCTATTTTGGAACTCAATCACAGAAATGTGTCCAATGACCTTACCAAAAATAGCTCTCTTAATCAGCAAGCCCATCAATCCTTGAACTTATGGTAGAAAACACGGGCAGTAAGATGAGGATGATCATTGGATGTCTGTCTAGGTAGTAATGCATCCTGTATCTCCTTCCATCCAGGATTGCATGTGAATGTAATAAAGAGATCAGGTTTTCCTCTGTTGCGTACAATTGCCATGGCATCCTGGTACAGCTGGTGCATATAGCGAGGGCCACCAACATACAAAGAAGGCAATACAACCCTTCTTCCAACATTAGCACCCAATAACAGTTCTCTATCATCCCTTGTTCCATCTCTTGCTCCAACCATATCTGTCAAGCCTTGATACACCTCACTGCGAAGTTCACTTTGATGATTACGAACCCACAAAAGCCTCAACTCCTCCATACAACTATATGCATCAACAATATATTGTTGCAGTAGCCTATCATCACGTGAAAGACATTGTTTCGTGTCATCTCTAATTTGCAATCTATACTTGTAGAAATCCATTGTAGAAATATAATTTGTAGTTCCATTTACTCGCTCTCTGCTTACTTCCGCTCTGTTCACTTGGGGTATGTAAGGATTCCAACCTCCTTCACCATTTGGAAATGGAAACACATATAATAGAGGCATGTATGACCTATGGCAATTTGAGATTCTTTTTAGACCACCACCCAAAAGATTCAACACAATATCACGATGGCCAATGTTGCTCTCTTCACCTTGACCAGGCATGATTGCAGCAACTTCCACACTTGTTGGAGCAACATATTGCCAGCCATTTGTATGCTTCTTAGTAATGACCATCCTAATCTTCGGAATATTGGAAGTTTGGACCATTGTAGCAAACCCCCTAAAAGCTTGAACATACGGATTTACTCGATGCATCATCGATTGCAAGATTTGCAAAAAATCTGGTTTGAGTTTTGAAACATGACTCATCCTGTTTTGCAACTCATTCTCAGTGTCAAAAAAATAAAACTGAGCAAAGCGAGGGATTTGACCTGATCGCTCTTCTGGCATCAATGGACCAATGTTATGATAAATAGATCCATGCACCTTGAAGGTATCGATTCCTTTTCTTTGGCAGAGAGATTCATCTATATGAGCTCCCAAAGAAGCAAATGCCAACACACTATTGTATGCTCTGATATGTTTCAAGAATTTTCTACTTCTAGTATTACCCTCGTGCATCAATTCCCTTAATTCTAAAGGAGGTTCACTTAATGGCGGCAAAGAAACATTTCCTGAGTTGCAACAACTCTTCCCCACAAATGTGCGAATGGTCTTTGCTTCTGTTTTCCAAGCTAAAGCACCACAAAAGGAACATGCAAAATTCAAGTTGCCTATGTTGTGAAGAAAACACTTTTCATGAGAAAGAGACAACATAGAGATATGCATCAAGGAAGTGGTCTCAGAATATAAGTAGGTGATAGATAGGCAAAGTGTCTCAACTTTGGAGTAATCTCCCTCTCTGGAGACAATAACAAGCTCCTCAAAAACATCTCCATTATTGGCTTCCAAATTGTCTTCCACTTCAATCCCTACATAACTTTGCGAGAGAATTGACTCGTTATCTACATCCAATTGAATCCTTTCCTGAGAAAATTCATTGCATCGATTCATGTTTATCAAATGCTGGCAATCTTCCAAGCGAGCCACATCAATCTCACCCAGAAAACGTCGAACTCTATCTCGCGCTGCTACACGTCGCGTAGCTCGAGAGGCTTGACATATCCTACTACATCTTGCATGTCCAGGAGACAACACCTTTGGACCAATAGCCATCTGTCCAAAAAAGAAGCCTTATAAGTACTCACAGATATATACAGGTTAGTATCTAGAGAATTAAGAAGAGAGTATAAAGAAGAGAGGATTTCCCAACTATGTCTATCTTTCTTTGAGGGAGTCAGTGAGAGGAGGCTTGCCAACCCACATGGTAAATGTCTATATACTTCTATATCTGTCTCTCTATATCTCATCTAACTACTACTAAGGATATAGTTGGGGGAGTGAGTCCATCCGATTAGCCCATTGACGATTGTCGGTGAAGGCCTGAGTTTTAGCCCCGGCAATTTTCCATTGCGGTTACAACGCACGAGTCTGCACGTTAGCCGGATTCTCGCAATTGATGCAGATGTGCCAAGTTAACCCGTTATTGGTCAACCCATTATTGACCATTGGCAACCTTTGCTCAAGCCGGATTCAAAGGTGCATCCAAATCAGCCCCGAAGTGCTTCATTATGAAGAGTTACCATGGTGACAAGTCCCCATTTGAGTTGGTAGAGTTGCATTGAGGCTTGGATTGTTGTGTACATTCCATTTACGCAATCAAAAGCAAATACCACATCGGCAATGGTGTGCATGTGATTACATTGGGAGAGACACTCTCGCTTTGCATCTACCAAAAATAGCCCAAAGCTTCTTGGCCCTACCCAAATTGGGCATATCTGGCAATCAATGCATTCAAAGAGACGGCATCCTATATAGGAAGCTCTCTCCCACTTTTTGTGCTTTATGAAGTGCTTCACATTTGTCATACCTAGAAAGAAGTCAGACATTGCACACACCTAGAATACTTTGTGTGTGTGTGTGTGTGTATGAGTGTATGTGTGTGGTGTGTGTGTGTGTGTGTGTGTGTGTGTGTGTGTGGTGTGTGTGTGTGTGTGTGTGTATGGGTGTGTGGTGTGTGTGTGTGTGTGTGTGTGAGAGAGAGAGAGAGAGAGAGAGAGAGAGAGAGAGAGAGAGTCACTGCAACATAACTTGAGAGAGAGAGAGAGATCTAGAGAGAGAGGGAGAGAGAGATTCACTACAACCTAACTTGAGAGAGAGAGAGAGAGAGAGAGGGAGAGAGAGAGAGAGTTTCAGTGCAACATAACTTGAGAGAGAGAGAGAGAGAGAGAGAGAGGGCGAGGGGGGGTGGGGAACGGGAGGTGTGACTGAAAAGACACAGTGGAAACAAAAATACTACAACTATGGAGATCCTCTGAGAATGTAGCAATCAATGCATTCAAAGAGACGGCATCCTATATAGGAATCTCTCTCCCACTTTTTGTTCTTTATGAAGTGCGTCACATTTGTCATACCTAGAAAGAAGTCAGACATTGCACACACCTAGAATACTTTGTGTGTGTGTGTGTGTGAGAGAGAGAGAGAGACAGAGAGGGAGAGAGAGATTCACTGCAACATAACTTGAGAGAGAGAGAGAGAGATAGATTTTATTATCGTCCTTGGAGGTCAAATATGACCTATGGGACCAAAGTTACATGTGATGTAGTATGTGTATGGCTGATGAGTGACTCTCGATGCTCAAAAATTGTAGTGATGAGAGTCGCAATGGAGAGCCCACACTTTGGCTGGGAGAGGAAAGTGTGTAGGTCTAAGTTATGGCTGAAAATGTGAGAGAAGCAAGTTCGGATGTGATCAAAAGCTGAGCACTCTAGTAGTGTGTGGTACTCAGACTCTCGAACTTGCAGTGAGCATAATGTGCACAATCGATTTGACTCTTCTCCATTGCCCCAACGCCCTATCTCGCATCACAGGAAATGGGAGCTAAGCCGAATTGCTGCGATAGTGCGTATCGCGGACAAGGGAATAGGCTCAAGCATGTAAGTGTGAGTACGGTTTCCTCTCTCATCGAAGAACATAGTTTTGTAGTTGGGGGCAATATAGGTGGTGTAATGTATGAAGCGTGATCCACCGGATTTCTCCCAAGCCGTAATACATTGGCGTTGTAGAAAAGCTTCATTCACTTGAGAGTCAATTGAAGCATCATGTAGCAAGTGTAATGCATCCCATCTCCCAAACCACTTCTTTATGTCTTGCATCCATCCCGTGCTCAAGATCTTGCTTTTATGCATCTTTTGAACTTTTTTGCTTGCTTCCCGTGCAATTGTAGGAAGTCGATGTGAGGGGTTTTAACGCATCTTTATCATGTACTCCACAACCCTTTCCATGCCCATAACCTCAATTGGAAGAGATCCCGACTCAAGAAGTAGGAGCATATATGGTGTTTGTGTCTTAACTTGGAGAAAGTTTGTAAGAAAACGCTTTTGGACATTCTCAAACTCTTTCCAAGTAGACTTTGAGATGCTCCCGCCCCGCCCACACTTCAACTCCATAAAGAAGAACCGGTGTCACCAATGCATCAAAAGATACTTCTTGAGAACCCAACACTTGATGTTTCCCGCATTACACATGTTCTCAAATGCATAATATGCTCTCTTTCCCGCTTCCAAACGACGCATAGCACATTCATGCCACTTGTGATTGGATGGAACCTCAAGCCAAGGTACTTAAAGCTCTCAACAACTTCAAGTGTCTCGTTGTTGTACACAATGCATGGCTTCTCCTTATGGTTGGTTTTCACAAGCATAACCTTTGTTTTGGATTCATTTACAATCAGCCCACTATGCAAGCAAAAGTTCTCAAGGACAACCATAAGCTTTTGTGCATCTTCTAAAGTGTGTGCTAGAAGAACTACATCATCCGCATACAACAAAAGCATGATTACCGCATTGCAAATAGTGACCTCTTCAATGCTTTCTTCTTGCATAAAGTCAAGTATCATTTGTTCCAATTGATCGATGCATAGACCAAAGAGAGTTGGTGACAATGGACATCCTTGTTTAACCCCAATAGTGCTTACAAAAATTTCTGAAATTTCTCTTCCCATGCGCAATTAACAAATCACCTTCTCATAGATTCGAGATATATCTCTGATTTACCTAAAATTCTTGATTTTGAAGAGAATGACTTTATTTCAGATTTGGAGACAATTCTAACTCAATGTTGGAAGAGTTTTGTCTATTTGCAAAGTATTTATGAAGCAGATATTGTATATTTTCATATGGATACAATATTTTGGATGCAATATCAGAATTCTGAATTTTTGATGCAGATATCAGAATTTGCAGAGATGAAGATGCTCTTGAAGCTGAATTTATTTTCAAGAAGATTCAGTATGATTGTTGATTATTGGTTTTACAAGTTTATCTTGTATGAGGAGGATTGGTTCTTAAAGTCCACAAAACAAAAATACAATCGCTTGCCTTTCAACCGACTTTCCTCCATGAGAACACGAAGAGTGACAAGATGATCAATGGTGCTATGGCATCGACGAAAACCCGCTTGTCCCTTTACACGCTTGTCATTCTCTTCAGCCCAATCACTCAATTTCATCTCCATTATGCACCCAAACAACTTTTCCATAAGAGACCCAATCATTATAGTCCGGTAGTTGCTTACATTCTTTACATCCTCTCCTTTATGCAAAGGCTTAACCCAATTAGTACTCCAATCATAAGGCATACCATGTTGAAGTGCAAGGTTGAACATATCACACATCCACTCATGGGTAAAATCTCCCGTCCATTTGATCATCTCCGGCTTGATACCTTAAAGATCTCCCGCTTTGCGAGTGGCCAACTTTTCAAGCCCACCGCATACATCCTCAATAGTAAAAAAAGACGGCATACATGGGAGTGAACCATAAAATGGCATTTTTTCAGTATTTGCTTGCTCATATAATTGCCTACAATGTGTGTACATATCCATCTTCTTCTCTTCTTTTGAATCAATGCCTTTTATGTATGCAAATGACTTTGATAGTTGTCTTTGTCCATAGTTGCATCAAGCGTTATCAAGGACTTTCGAGCATCTTGACGTTCTTTATCAAACCACCTTTTGCGTGATCTATCTTTGTTGATACCATGGAGAAGCTTTATGGCAAAGCATTCTTCCGCACAAGAACAAATAGCTTTCTTGAAAGCTTCCCATTTAGTTTCCAATGGTGCATCACATTGAAGCTTTGTCATCCATAATTTTTGCTCAACCATTTCAATGTACATTGGTGCCCGTTTGAAATCCATACATAGTGATAACTTCTCTTTCCTTTGGCTGAAATTATCATGCTTAGTTGCTTCTCCACATGAAAGGTCAATACATAAGGTGCGATGGTCGGATTCCGGGGTCCATTAACCAAACATGAAACTCTTTATGCGATACATGATGGCTTCAGAGAGTAGCATATAGTCAATCACACTATCCCCATTATGTCTCCTACATGTAAATCCATTGGTTCCACTCCACAAAGATACACCATTGGCAATGAGCATACCCGTGCTATTACACATGTGTAAAAGTAACTTTCCATAGTGATCCGGCTCTTTCTCATCCATTGAAGTACGATCATACAAGTGAACTTCCTCCAACTCCCTTGAAATGTATGGCATATCAAATTGTTGAGTATCATGTTGCAATTTTTTTGTGCGAGCATTCATATCCCAAATACAATAACATCACCTTCACCTTTGAAATAAGCAATGTCCTCTTTCAAATCAGAAAATGGTTGATCTCTATCCATGCAAGCATAAAAGGGAGAATCATGATGAGGAATGTAGCAACCGGCTACAAAAATGGGTGCTCTTTTTGGTGTCATAATTTTCAGCCATACATAACGTTTGTACTTATCATCTTTCACAATTGATACAAAATCTTCCAATCCTTTCTTAACCATACATGCTAACCCTCCTTGTCCTCTTCGTTGCTTGAGATTCTTTGACCACATCAATGAATGTACATTGTAATCCTCCAAGCCGTTAATCCTTTGTGTATCATGCTCCCAAGTTTCAACAAGAAGTACAACATCGGCTTTGCTTGTTAGTTCATCAATGCCAACCCCCGCATTCCATGGGTATCTATTACAATTCCAAAAGCATATTTTCAATTGTAACTCGGTCTCATAGGTCACGCATCCCTATTTGCTTGAGAGACTTGCCTCCTCCTTGGGCACATTTTCTTCATGAGAGATCTCCTTGTTTTTATTATTATTTTCCTCATATGCCTTGCGACGCATATTTTGTTGCTTAATAGTGCGATCTTCACATACAAAACATTTTGTATCCCTCAAATAGATCCAACTATTATCAAGGATAATCTTTCGCTTGGTCTCATCCGGCATGGTGCATACAATTGGCCGTTCTCCCGAGCGAGGAGCTCCTTGCTTCCCCACTCTATGTGCTCC
Organism: Adiantum capillus-veneris; assembly: GCF_014529385.1. Lineage (NCBI taxonomy): Eukaryota > Viridiplantae > Streptophyta > Polypodiopsida > Polypodiales > Pteridaceae > Adiantum > Adiantum capillus-veneris. Next base: position 100,810,323 of record NC_140938.1, on the reverse strand, counting down.
ATAGACCATAACTCCGGACATGCCAAAGTGGGTTTTGAAGAAATCTTCAAGAGAGAGAGAGAGAGAGAGCCTTTTCAATGAGCTCTGATAATGGTGGCACTCGCAGAGCTAGAAAAAGACCTAGATTTGATGTAATCCCACATGACAAAAACAATCTACTGACGGGGAAGAACTAGGCTTGAAGCCAAGAAACACGTGGAAAACTTAGTTTCAAAAGCCAGGAGGAGGAGGAATTGAGGCATTGCTCTACAACTCATTATCGACGGATTAGCAGACAAATAAACAGGGTGGGAGAGGAGCTTATATGCACTGTTTTGCATTGATACGGAGCTCTGATGATGGTGGGGCTCGCAGAGCTAGAATTTTCCCTTAGCAAATTCAAGGGAAGGAATTTTGTATGTTTAAAAAAATGATTTTTTTTAAATCTTGAACCCTAGCATTTCATAAAGCACTTCATAAAGCACAAAAAGTGCTTTCAATGAGCTTAAGCAATGAGCTCTGATGATGGTGGGGCTCGCAGAGCTAGAAAAAACCTAGGTTTAATGTAATCCCACTTACAAATTTTGGTATTTACCTTTAAATTTTTTATTTGAACTTGAGAAAACCTACAACTTGTAGAGAAATTTAGTGTAAAAACCTTGAATTCTAGCATTGCCTTGGTCGACATGTATGCCAAATGCCATGCACTTCATAAAGCACAAAAGGTGCTTTCAATAAGCTTATTCTATGGGATGTCATCTCTTGCAGTGCACTCATTGTGGGATATGCCTACACATGAGTAAGGGAGAGACGAAGAGAGAGAGAGAGAGAGAGAGAGAGAGAGAGAGAGAGAGAGAGAGAGAGAGAGAGAGAGAGAGAGAGAGACAGAGAGAGAGAGGGATGGAGCTGATGGACAAGAAGCATTAGGTGGGGCAGCCGCTCTCTTGGCCCTAACCAAGTTAGGCATATCCCACAATCAGTGCATTCCAAGAGACGACATCCTACAGAGGAAGCTTCTCAAGCACTTTCTGTGCTTTCCGAAATGCACAACATTTGGCATGAGAGAGAGAGCCTTTGTGTGTGTGTGTGTGTGTGTGTGTGTGTGTGTGTGTGTGTGTGTGTGTGTGTGTGTGTGTGTGTGTGTGTGTGTGTGTGTGTGTGTGTGTGTGTGTGTGTGTGTGTGTGTGTGTGTGCGCGTGCGTGCGTGCGTGCGGGAGCCCGCTCGGTTTCATATTATGCCCATAGGAAATTCAACAACCTTTTGCTATGGCCATAGGATGCACACATGCTTTGGCTATTGCTCTCTCTATGGCCACCTTACGCCCTAAAGAGGGAGGTATAGAGAGGTGGATAGGGGAAAAATAGAGAGAGAGAAAAACATGTATAATCCGGTGCTAAATATATATCTTATTCTTTGTTACAGTAATGGAGCACGTGCTTACCTCTGGAGGAGATTCTTCGGAGGTAATATTTTCTACCCCAGAGAGAGACCCAGGCAGCAGTTTATGAAATGCCAAGCAGGTTGCCCGAGGTGGGGATGGACCTGCAAAGAAGAAAATTGTAGATGGACTAGGTATCATCCACACAGTATGCTCCAAAATTCAAGCCTCATGTGAGAGAGCGGAGGCATCACAGGTTTCCTATAGAGAGAGCATTCACTGGTTGAGCCATTCACAATATGAGCAAGGGGTTTATCTTCATCGTCTAGAGGAGCGGATGCAGCTACAGATCAATGGTATTTTGCAGCAGCAGACTGAGTGAAAGGACAACTTTCTCGCATAGAAAGCAACCAAGCAAAAATCATGAGTCTCTCGGAGAGGTCCCTTCTTGACAAGGATAGCATGGATTTCAAAAGCATTGTGCATGAATTATGAAGCACTAGCAACAAATTGACCGCCGTAGCAGTACAACATACTACAGGTGTCTCCGAAGTTAGATCTATCTCAAACAAGCTCCATGCATTGGTAACGACCCATTGGCCCAAGAAGGGGATTAATACCATTGGAGATGTTCCATCCAGTTCAAATCAGGGCAACCCTTGCAAGAAGTGAATTATGTAATCGATAGTAATACTCACTTCTTTCTCTTTTATAGGCTTAGCGGATCTATATTTTGGTGGCTTTGGAGATATTCACTACATTTTGGGGGAGCCTTATGTATGTAGTGGATACCAATTTGCTCACAACTCTTGGTTGTCTTCTTTGGATACTACATTCTTAGAGGATCTCCAAAAACATACTCACTTCTTTCCCATTTATAGCCTTAGCAGATCTATATTTTGGTGGCTCTGGGGATATTGACTACATTTTGGTGGAGGCTTATGTATGTAGTGGATACCAATTTGCTAACGACTCTTGGTTGTCTTCTTTGGATACTACATTCTCAGAGGATCTCCATAATTGTAGTTTTTTTGTTTCCATTCTGTCTTTTGAGTCACACCTCCCGTTCCCCCCCCCCCCCCCCCCCCCCCCCCCTCTATCTCTCTCTCCACTCTCTCTCTCTCTCTCTCTTCTCTCCTCTCTCTCTCTCTCTCTCTCTCTCTCTCTCTACACACACACACACACACACACACACACACACACAAAGTATTCTAGGCGTGTGCAATGTCTAACTTCTTTCTAGGTATGACAAATGTGAAACACTTCATGAAGCACAAAAAGTTGGAGAGAGCTTCCTATATAGGATGCAGTCTCTTTGAATGCATTGATTGCTACATTCTCAGAGGATCTCTATAATTGTAGTATTTTTGTTGCCACTGTGTCTTTTGAGTCCCACCTCCCGTTCCCCGGCCCCCCTCGCCCTCTCTCTCTCTCTCTCTCTCTCTCTCTCTCTCACACACACACACACACACACACACACACACACACACACACACACACACACACACAAAGTATTTTAGGTGTGTGCAATTTCTGACTTCTTTCTAGGTATGACAAATGTGAAACACTTCATAAAGCGCAAAAAGTGGGAGAGAGCTTCCTATATAGTATGCCGTCTCGTTGAATGCATTGTTTGCCAGATATGCCCAATTTGGGTAGGGTCAAGAAGCTTTGGTCTATTTTTGGCAGATGCAAAGTGAGAGTGTCTCTCCCAATGCAATCACATGCACACCATTTCCGATGTGGTATTTGCTTTTGATTGCATAAACGAAATGTACACAACAATTCAAGCCTCAATGCAACTCTACCAACTCAAATGGGGACCTGTCACCATGGTAACTCTTCATAATGAAGCACCTCGGGGCTGATTTGGATGCACCTTTGAATCCGTCTTGATGTGAGTTGCCAATGGCCGATAATGGGTTAATTTGGCACATCTGCATCGACAAGGAGAACCCGGCTGAGGTGCAAACTGGCACATTGTAACCGCAGTGGAAAATTGCCGACTGAAACTCGGGCCTTAACCTATCACCATGGTAACTCTTCATAATGAAGCACCTCGGGTTTTATTTGGAAGCACCTTTGAATCCTTCTTGATAAGGGTTGCCAAAATGGCCAATAACGGGTCGACCAATAATGGGTTAACTTGGCACGTCTGCATCGACTGCCAGATTCCGGTTGACGTGCAGACAGGCACGTTGTAACCGCAGTGGAAATTTGTCGGCTGAAACCCAGGCCTTAACCGACAATCCTCAATGGGCTAATCGGATGGACTCGCTCCCCCAATTATATCCTTAGTAGTAGTTAGATGAGATATAGAGAGACAGATATAGAAGTATATAGACATTTACCATGTGGGTTGGCAAGCCTCCTCTCATTGACTCCCTCAAAGAAAGATAGACATATTTGGGAAATCCTTTCTTCTCCATACTCTCTTCTTAATTCTCTAGATACTAACCTGTATATATCTGTGAGTACTTATAAGAGTTCGTTTTTGGACAGATGGCTATTGGTCCAAAGGTGTTGTCTCCTGGACATGCAAGACGTAGTAGGATATGTCAAGCCTCTCGAGCTACGCGACATGCAGCAGCGCGAGATAGAGTTCGACGTTCTCTGGGTGAGATTGATGTGCCTCGCTTGAAAGATTGCCACCATTTGATAAACTTGAATCGATGCAATGTATTTCCTCAGGGAAGGATTGCGATGGATGTAGATAACGATTCAATTCTCTCGCAAAGTTATGTAAGGATTGAAGTGGAAGACAATTTGGAAGCCAATAATGGAGATGTTCCTGAGGAACCTGTAATTGTCTCTAGAGAGGGAGATTACTCCAAAGTTGAGAAACTTTGTCTATCTATCCCCTACTTATATTCTGAGACCACTTCCTTGATGCATATCTCTATGTTGTATCTTTCTCATGAAAAGTGTATTCTTCACAACATAGGCAACATGGATTTTGCATGTTCCTTTTGTGGTGCTTTAGCTTGGAAAACAGAAGCAAAGACCATTCGCACATTTGTGGGGAAGAGTTGTTGCAACTCAGGAAATGTTTCTTTGCCGCCATTAAGTGAACCTCCTTTAGAATTAAGGGAATTGATGCACGGGGGTAATACTAGAAGTAGAAAATTCTTGAAACATATCAGAGCGATATACAATAGTGTGTTGACATTTGCTTCTTTGGGAGCTCATATAGATGAATCTCTCTGCCAAAGAAAACGAATCTATACCTTCAAGGTGCATGGATCTATTTATCATAACATTGGTCCATTGATGCCAGAAGAGCGATCAGGTCAAATCCCTCGCTTTGCTCAATTGTATTTTTTTGACACTGAGAATGAGATGCAAAACAGGATGAGTCATGTTTCAAAACTCAAACCAGATTTTTTGGCAAGCTTGCAATCGATGATGCATCGAGTAAATCCGTATGTTCAAGCTTTTAGGGGGTTTGCTACAATGGTCCAAACTTCCAATATTCCAAAGATTAGGATAGTCATTACTAAGAAGCATACAAATGGCTGGCAATATGTTGCTCCAACAAGTGTGGAAGTTGCTGCAATCATGCCTAGTCAAGGTGAAGAGAGCAACATTGGCCATCGTGATATTGTGTTGAATCTTTTGGGTGGTGGTCTAAAAAGAATCTCAAATTGCCATAGGTCATACATGCCTCTATTATATGTGTTGCCATTTCCAAATGGTGAAGGAGGTTGGAATCCTTACATACCCCAAGTGAACAGAGCGGAAGTAAGCAGAGAGCGAGTAAATGGAACTACAAATTATATTTCTACAATGGATTTCTACAAGTATAGATTGCAAATTAGAGATGACACGACACAATGTCTTTCACATGGTGATAGGCTACTGCAACAATATATTGTTGATGCATATAGTTGTATGGAGGAGTTGAGGCTTTTGTGGGTTCGTAATCATCAAAGTGAACTTCGCAGTGAGGTGTATCAAGGCTTGACAGATATGGTTGGAGCAAGAGATGGAACAAGGGATGATAGAGAACTGTTATTGGGTGCTAATTGTTGGAATTAGGGTTGCAGAGAAACGCACACAGCTTGGAGAAGACGAAGGAAGCTCAAGGCACACAATAGAGAGTGTGTTACTTAGTGTGCAATGGAAAGATAGGTCGCCCTAGAGTGATGGGCGTATATACAATGCCCGGGGGAAATAACCTCCTAATGAGGGAAAAAATGCCCCGGCGGTCCTAGTGTGTTCACACACATCACTACCACATGTATATGGTAACAAATTCCCCCTGGAGTGATGAGGTGAACGAGAGCTGGCACATGAGTAAAGGGAAGTGCCTTGCCCTGAGGACAGGATCAGTCCACAAAGGGGAGTAAGCCCAAAGCTTTGCGGAAAGCTTCAAGCTTCTCATGAGACAATGCCTTTGTGAAAAGATCTGCAAGGTTGTCATGTGTTGGCACATAAGACAAGCTGATCTCTCCTGCCTGACATAGTGGTAATGCACCTCAATGTGCTTTGTGCGAGCATGAAAAACTGGGTTCCTCGCAACTGCCAATGCGCTCTGACTGTCAGTGTAGATAGTGTTGGCAGTGTCCTGTCCAACACCCAAATCATCCATAAGGCGTCTGAGCCATACACACTCAACCGTAGCTGTGAAGACTGCCCTGTACTCAGCCTCACAACTCGAAGTGGCCACAGTAGGTTGCTTCTTGCTCAACCATGATATACATGAACTGCCAAGCATGAAACAAAAACCACTTGTGGACACTCGCGTGTCAAAACAACCATCCCAATATGAGTCCGAAAAAGCATGTAAGTCTGGCGGCAATGATCCCCCCTTGGGATAAAACAAGCCAAGATGTAAAGTGCCACTATGGTAGCGGAAAATTCTCTTGACAGCCTGCCAATGCTTAGACCCTGGGCTATGCTTAAATCTGCTGACTTGTGAGACTACAAACTGAATATCCGGCCTCGTGTTGCATACATAAATGAGGCAGCCAACAACAGTTTGGTAAAGAGTGACATCAACAGGATTGCCAGCATCATGTAGACTCAACTTCAAACCTGTTTCCATGGGAGTGGCAATAGTGTGCAATCCTCCAGTCCAAACTTACATAGCAATGTCTCTATGTAACTTTTCTGACACAAGGAAATACCACCATCACACTGCTTAAACTGTATGCCCAAATAATGATGCAATAGCCCCAAATCTTTCATCTTGAAAGTAGCATTCAAATCAGCCTTAAATTCAGCAATATGTCTCTCATTTGGTCCAGTGATCAGCAAATCATCAACATAAAGAACCACGATGAGAAATATATCACCCTCACGCTTTACATACAATGTGCTTTCTGTTGGATTGTTACGAAAGCCTTGTTTGACCAAATGAGTGTCAGCTTTCTCATACCAAGCACGAGGAGATTGCTTCAACCCATACAAAGCCTTGTTACATTTGCACACTTTGTCCTCTTGTCCTTTTATGACAAAACCGCGAGGCTGCGCTACATAAACTTCCTCAAATATGTCACCATTCAAGAAAGCAATAACAATGTCTGATTGATGTACATCCCAACCAAAATGAGCTGCCAATGCACATAGAAAACGCACAGTAGTCATACGACAAGTGGGAGAAAACGTCTCTTCATAATCTATGCCTTTTTGCTGTGCATAACCCTTTGCAACAAGTCGAGCCTTATGGCGATCGATCTCACCATCCGGCTTGCGTTTCAACTTGTAAACCCACTTCGTACCAATGGCCTTTTTGCCAAGAGGCAAATCACATAAAGTCCATGTGTCATTTTCTATAAGTGCATCATATTCTGATTACATGGCAGTCATCCAATTTTTTGAATTTTGTGCTTCATCAAATGTCAGAGGCTCCTCAACATCATGTAAGCTAGACACAGCCAAAGCATAACAATATGATGCATAAGATGCATGGCGAGAGCCTGAACGAGTACGACTAGACAAAGGTGCATCCAATTTACTGTCACGCAAAGTGTGCACCAGCCATTTTGGCATACCTCTAGCCTGCTCATTTTCAGCTCTTTCCTCATCAAGTACATCATGTACATCTGCATCAGTAATAGGCTGATCTATGACATTTTCAGAAACCCCCATAGGCTGTACATTTGCCTCATTAGAACTTACATTCGTATTTCCACCACTGAAAAGAGGCAACAAAGTGTCATAAATGTCCTGTGAGCTTACATTACTGTCTCTAGTACATGACAGCAAGGGCTGAACAGAATCTTCCACAAATACTACATCCCGTGAAACCAGAATACGTTTTGTTTGAGGATGATACAACCTGTAACCTTTGCTTTCAGCACTGTAACCAACACAAATACATTTGACAGCCTTATCATCCAATTTTTTGCGTTGCACTTGTGGCACCAAAGCATATGCCAAACAGCCAAAAATACGCATGTGCTCAATAGAAGGCTTTCTATCATGCCATGCTTCATATGGAGTAATAGACTGCAAAGCTTTTGTAGGACACCTGTTAAGTATATAAGTGGCACACATGATGGCCTCAAGCCAAAAAGAATGCGGTAAAGCTTGACTTTTGACCATACATCGTGCCATTTCCGTCAGTGACTTGTTTTTCCTCTCAGCAACACCATTTTGTTGAGGTGTATAAGGCGCTGTACATTGGTGTTTTATCCCACGACTAGCCAGAAATGCATTAAATTCATGAGACATATACTCCCCCCCTCGATCTGAACGGAGGGTGCCCATAGTACATTTCGAGACATTTTCAGCCATAGCCAGAAATTGTTTGAAGCACATAAAGACTTCGGACTTCGCTTTAAGCGGAAATACCCATGCATGCCTCGAGTAATCATCAATGAAAGTCACGAAGTACAGGTAATTGCCCAAGGACGGAGTTTGCATGGGCCCACAAACATCACTATGCACAAGCTGCAACCTGCATGTGGCCCGAACTGAACCATCCTTTGGAAATTTAGAACGCTGCATCTTACCCAAAATACAACCTTCACAAACATGTTTGACAGGTGCTTCAAGAGGTGGCAAAGAAGCAACCATATCAGATTTTTGCAAACGCAGCAAAATTCAGATGACCAAAACGTGCATGCCAAAGTTTTGCATCTGAAATAGCCCTTGAATCTGCAATAGCATTTGCAAAATTTTGTCAACACTTGCCATACAAAGTGAGCTTATACAGCCCACGGCAAAGAAGCCAAGATGCAACAATTTCATCACCAAAACTGAGATCATGAACTGTACATCTGTCATCCACAAATTTGACTACAAGTCCAAGTCTAGCAAGTGCAAATACAGATAAGAGATTCTTCTTGATCCCAGGTACATAAAGTGCATCAACAAGTGTGAAGGAACTGCCATTAGCAGCAGTGAGCACAATCTTTCCAACTCCCTGAACTGGATAAGAGGCGTTGTTGGCACAAGTGACTGAATTCCCATGAGGGACTGACTCGAGAGAGGTAAACAATTCACGATGTGAGGTAATGTGCTTTGTAGCACCACTGTCGAAATACCACACATGTGAATCTGCAGCAATTGACAAGCATGCATCATTGACAGTAGGATTGTAAGTGCACTCTACGCTAAAAGCCCATTCTGCATCAACATCAGCAACACAGTCTCCTTTCACAGAAGACTCAACAATGGCTGCATTTGTAGTGGAACCAACATTTGTAGTGGAACCACCCTCTTTCTTCTTAGCCTCTTTGGCCTTCAACTTAGGACACGACTTGATCAAGTGATCATTGGCTTTACAATAATGGCAACGCATCTTCTTTTTGCCCTTATCACCAGAATTTCCAGACGAAGTACTGCCAGCAGAAGCATTAGGAACATAATTTTTTCCACTCGCAGCAGAACCATAAGAAGTGGCTGCATTGTTATTACCACCCTTTCTTTGAGAAGCAATAAAAGCCTGTTCAATTGCACGCTGCCTAGTCCTGTTTTTTCTAGAAAGTGACTCTTGCAACAGCAATGTGCATATTGCATCAAACTTGACAACTTCAGGATTTCCTTGGGTCATCAGTCTCCAAGTACTAGCAAAAGTCTAGTAGGAATCTAGTAAGGCATCAAGAACAGTTTGCACAAGGGAACTGTCTGAAATGACTTCACCTGCAGAAATAAGCTGCTCATTGATATCCTTGACACTAGCAAGGAAAGAGTCCATATCATCTTCCTCATGCATAATATTTCACTCCAGCTCTTTACCCAGCAAAGCAATTTTAGCCTCATTGCGTCTTGCATAAAGACCTGCTAAAATATCCCAAGCCTGTTTTGCAGATTTTGCTGAACGGATGTGAGGAACAATGGTGTGCTTCACAGACAACGCAATCAATGCATGAGCCTGCGCATCCTTAACATCCCAACAAGCTTGTTCTGCCGTAGGCAAAACAACTCTAACAGCTGCAATCCTTGCAGCAAGACCTGCAACATCCTCAACATCGCCTACATCCTCAGAACCAGGACGTACATCAATGCCCTGTACAATGTTCCAGACACCCTTTGACACAAGAACATGTTGCATCATATAAGCCCACATAGGGTAGTTGTCTCCATCCAACCTGTCCTCAGCAGCAAACATCTTGAACACATCTGTGTTGTTGTTGTCAGCCATGGTAAATGTTGCACCTGATGTGAAAATTGCCCGAAAATAGGAGAAACGGAGCAGGAACAACCTGTGCTATATAGCACAAACCGTAGAAGACTATAAGGCACCTGTTATGCTGAAAACGGCACTGACAAAAATTTTGCACAAAATGACGAAACAGCCTGTGCAGTACTACCTGTAGTGGAAACGGAGGCCGAAATGAGCCCAAATCAAAATTCTGAGCAGACCTAGGTCTTCGAGCTATCCCAAAACATTTGTCAACCTGCGAACGCTCGCCAAAGCTCACTGAAATCGGAGAAAGTGAGCAGGCGTGTGCTGGAGCAGCTGGCGACTAAGCCCGGGAGGACATGACCTGCTCTGATACCAATTTTTGGAATTAGGGTTGCAGAGAAACGCACACAACTTGGAGAAGACGAACGAAGCTCAAGGCACACAATAGAGAGTGTGTTACTTAGTGTGCAATGGAAAGATAGATAGCCCTAGAGTGATGGGTGTATATACAATTCACGGGGGGAAAAACCTCCTAAAGAGGGAAAAAATGCCCCGGCGGTCCTAGTGTGTTCAGACACATCACTACCACATGTATATGGTAACACTAATGTTGAAAGAAGGGTTGTATTGCCTTCTTCGTATGTTGGTGGCCCTCACTATATGCACCAGCTGCACCAGGGTGCCATGGAAATTGTACGCAACAGAGAAAAACCTGATCTCTTCATTACATTCACATGCAATCCTGGATGGAAAGAGATACAGGATGCAGTACTGCCTGGACAGACATCCAATGATCGTCCTAATCTTACTGCCCGTGTTGTCTACCATAAGTTCAAGGATTTGATGGGCTTGCTGATTAAGAGAGCTATTTTTGGTAAGATCATTGGACACATTTGTGTGATTGAGTTCCAAAAGAGAGGCCTTCCTCATGCTCACATTCTATTGATACTTGCATCTGAGCATAAGCCAACAGAGACATTGCATTATGATAAGATTGTGTGTGTGGAGCTTCCTGATAAAGTAATGTTTCCACAGTTGTATGATGTTATCAGTCGGTGTAATGTGCATGCCCGTGTGGAAACTTGAATAAGAATGCTCCATATATGAAAGATGGAAAGTGTAGGTTTAAATATCCTCGAAGCTTCAGTGCGTCGACTACTGTGGCCAGGGATGGATACCCAACGTACATGAGGAGGCATGATGGAAATTACATTGTTCGTAATAAAGTGCAAATGAGTAATAAATGGATTGTTCCATACAATCCATTTTTTTCAATAAGGTACAATGCACATATCAATGTGGAGGTTTGCTCCACTATATCCGCTGTGAAATATCTCTACAAGTATGTGTATAAGGGACATGACAGGGCCACTGTTGTTCTACAAGATAGTGAAGGGCTTGTAAATGAAGTTACAAACTATCTTAATGCTCGATATGTATCAGCTTCTGAGGCTATCTGGCGTATACTTGGGTTTCATATGCATCAAGAGAAACCTGACATACAACGGCTCCAAGTTCACTTGCCTCATCAAAATCAAGTCATGTTTAGCGAACAGAGCGACTGTACAGAGTGTGGTGGAGGGAGAGGTCATCAAAGAGACAACGCTCACTGAGTGGTTTGTTGCAAATCAACAATATCCAGAGGCCAATGATTTTCTGTACATAGACTTCCCAACAAAGTGGGTTTGGAAGCCAACAAGTAGAACATGGACTCAAAGACAGATTGGTGACATGATTGGAAGAATGTACCACGTTGTTCCCAATGCTGGAGATTTGTACTATTTGCGTATGTTTCTCAACATGTGAAAAGGATGTAAGTCTTTTGAGGATATTAGAACCTTCAATAGACAAGTATATGACACATTTAAAGAAACATGTAATACACGAGGATTACTGCAAGTTGATGATGAATGGTTTCTTTGTTTGCAACAAGCTTCTTTTCAACAAACAGGGCAACAATTGCGTCTACTGTTTGTACTCATTTTGGTTTTTTGTGATCCAATACATCCTGGTGCATTGTGGAATCGCTTCTGTAAGGATCTTACTGAGGACCACGTATATCATATGAGGGTTTGCACAAATTTCTCTTTATCAAACTTAGAGACAATGCTTCAACACTATGGAAAGAGGCTCTCATATTATTCTGGAATGCCCCAGGTGGATCACACACTGCAAGTTATGAGTGAGCATGGAGTGCTTGCTGAAGATTTCATGTATAACAGAGAGAAACAAAGAGTATTGTCTGCTCGAATGGAATCATCTTTCAATGTTGGGCAAAGGGAAGCTTAAATCGGGTTTTGCAAGCAGCTGGCATGATCAGAGGGACTGTTTTTTTCTTGGATGGGCCAGGTGGAACAAGAAAGAATTATCTCTACAATACATTGCTCTCTTGGATACGTGGAGAGTCCAAAGTATCTTTGGCATGTGCATCCTCCGGGATTGCAGCACAACTTCTCGACAATGGAAGGACTGCACACTCTAGATTCAAGATCCCTATTGATATAACTTCTGAGTCCACATGTAACATTAAAGTAAACAGCCAGCTTGCTGAGCTCTTGCGAATGAGTTCACTGATCATATGGGATGAAGCCCCCATGGCTCATAGACACGCTTTTGAGGCTCTTGATAAGACACTAAGAGATGTCATGAAAAATGACATGTTGTTTGGTGGAAAGGTTCTCCTCCTTGGTGGTGATTTCAGACAGATATTACATGTTGTGTGTAAAGGGGGAAGAGAAGACAGTGTTAATGCATCTTTGTGCCACTCATACATTTGGCAACGTACAGAAATCATGCATCTAATACAGAATATGTGAGTGGTCAATTGTTTTAGTAATGTTATTTAAAGAGAGTTTGTGCAGAGGACACTTGATATTGGTAATGGCCATGTTTGTGATGGGGGCATACTTGGTAATGTGACTTTGCCGGCCTGCATGATGCTACCACAAAATAATTTTCACGCATTGGTTGCTTGCATATATAGAGACCTTGAAACACAGACTTGCCATGCAACCTTTTTCAAGGATAGAGCAATTTTGGTCCACGGAACAACGAGGTGGATGCTATAAACAATTTGGGCTTGCAGCAATTTCCTGGTACTTATAAGGAATATCTTAGTGCAGACTTAGTGTGTGAATCAAATTGTGATAGCATTTTATTCACAAATGAGTTTGTAAATAGTTTAGATCTTGGGGGAGGTTTTCCACCGCATATTTTACAATTGAAACAGAATGCTCCAGTTATGTTGCTTCACAATTTGGATCCAAGAAGTGGTCTTTGTAATGGGACACGCTTGATTGTTAGCAATTCCACAGCAAAGTGATTGAAGAAGAAATCATTACAGGGTCACATGCAAGAAATGCAGTGTTCATTCCAAGGATTGATTTTCTCACGGGATCTAGAGAAGGTCTCCCTTTTGATTTGAGACGCCGCCAATTTCCCCTACGTTGTGCTTTTGGGATGACAATCAACAAGATGCAAGGCCAAACATTGGGAGTTCTTGAATTGTATCTCCCAACACCTGTTTTCATCCATGGTCAACTGTATGTGGCAATGTCTCGCGTGAGATCCTCTTCTGCCATCAAGGTTGTGGTTGGTGATAGTCACTTAACAAGCGTTAGTAGACATGGAGATCAAAGAACATACACTTCTAACATTGTCTACAAAGAGGTGTTGCAATTGACCTGCCCCCTACCACCCCCTTGCCTTGGGGTTTAACGTGGTTGGATATGTTTCATCCAATTAAAAATCACGATGACTCTCGCAACTATTTCTTTGTCATTCATAAGCTTAGTATATCTTCTTTGAAACATGGTGTAGCCTCAAGCAAGGTGTATTCGTTGAAACAATTGACTAAGATTTATTAGTGCTGAGAGATTTATGATTCATGTGCTTTTTGATGAATTTCTAATCCTTTATGTATATGTATATGTATGATTGAAGATGGATCCTAACGCCCCTGTGACTTACACACTAGGGAGATGACCTCGACACGTCCGAGGTAAAATATTGTATATGTGTGTTTGTGACATTTCGATACTTTAAAGAATTTAAATCTCACAATCAAATATTATGTATTAGATCCACCATTATGGAGGGGTCCAATCACAGCCATGCATGTGATTCATCTACTCGAGGACTTGGATGTAGCAAGGTAACAATGTTGATGTTGATATAGTAAAGTAATAGCTTTTGTGTATCAAAATATCTATCTATATTAATAGCTTTTTGTTTGGCTATAGATCACAATATTACCCAGAATTCTTGATGGTAGGTATATATCATGCTTCATATAATCCGAGCTTGCTGTGCTACATTCAAGTTGCTATTCAGAGAGGATTCAGAACACGTGTCACCATTGCAGAGTTAGGCAGAACCCGTCCAATTAATGTTAAGTTTTCTCAAAATCTTAGTCTCGGTGCTTGGTTCCTACGTGATTTTTGTGTTAGGATCTCTTCCTCGAGTGATTGGTAGATGTGTTTTACATCGTGGGCCATGGGTGATTCGATACCACAACAGGGCATGTCGTGGGCTACGCTTTTGAGCGTATAAATCTCAAGTCTCTACGCATGTTATATTTTTTGGCATGGGAAATATTGCTTACTCTATATATGTTGGTGCAAAGTTAGTTTGAAAATATGTTGTGATGACTTTTGCAAAGATTCAAATGTTGTCGATCTTATAAATTTCAAACACATACAGTACCTCTCTCTCTCTCTCTCTCTCTCACACACACACACACGTACGTCTTGAGAGAGACAAGAACACTCACATCCTTCAGTGATCACTTGGGTGCTTTTGCAACAACCTTTGTTCTAGAAACACCATCTATATTATTGACCATTACTCCTTGCTTTGCTTTCCACTCTATAGAGTCGAAGGTATAAAGTTGTAAATGCATACAGATGGTGCTTCAACCCATGCATGAGCTTCTTCATTTTGCCCCACCTTAAAGCAAGAATATGGCTCTCACTTCCTTTTCTATCCTCTTTGGATGGCCATCTTTACACACTGTATGCGAGCTCTTTGATAGTCTTATCCATCTCTAGTTGTGCATAGATGTAAAAGTGTCCTTGCTTTCATGAATGTGGGTATCTTCAACAATGTACCCCACCTTGGTTCACAAATTTTCTCCTCTTTTCCTAACCGTCAAAGTCCAAGGGAGGGGGGTTGTAGATCGTGGCCGTCCTTTTACTGTCGATCCATTGCAGAAAATGGGTCTGCAGCCATTGGATGGGCAACACGTCAACATGGAGAATCATCACCAAGCTTTGCAAATAATTTAATCGCACGTCAGCAGTCAGAATCTTCACGAGCATTCGCCAAGTAAACATGCAAAAAAACGACTCCCTACATAGCCAATCATAGATGTAAAAGTGTCCTTGCTTTCATGAATGTGGGTATCTTCAACAATGTACCCCACCTTGGTTCACAAATTTCTCCTTTTTTCCTAACCGTCAAAGTCCAAGGGGTTTTAGATCGCGGCCGTCCTTTTACTGTCGATCCATGGCGGAATATGGGTCTGCAGCCTTTGGATGGGCAACATGTCAGCATGGAGAATCATCACCAAGCTTTGCAAATAATTTAATCGCACGTCAGTAGTCAGAATATTCACGAGAATTCGCCAAGTCAACATGCAAAAAAACGACTCCCTGCAGCCAATCATAGATGTAAAAGTGTCCTTGCTTTCATGAATGTGGGTATCTTCAACAATGTACCCCACCTTGGTTCACAAATTTCTCCTTTTTTCCTAACCGTCAAAGTCTAGGGGGTTGTAGATCGCGGTCGTCCGTTTACTGTCGATCCATGCAGCCTTTGGATGGGCAACACGTCAGCATGGAGAATCATCACCAAGCTTTGCAAATGATTTAATCGCACATCAACAGTCAAAATCTTCACGAGCATTCGTCAAGTTAGCATGAAAACAAATAACTCCCTGCAGCCAATCATTGCCTCTGATCATCTGTGTTGTCTGCGCAAGCTGATCAATTATGTCCTCTGCGCAAGTTGCATGGCCCTCCTCCCCTATACATTTGACGGCTGGGAATGGCCCTACACTCTGTCGATCGCCATGAGGTCAACCATTATTTCAGGGAATGGCCACTACAGGGCCATTCCCTACGCCATATTGAATTGTATAAGGAGCAAGTTATATTCTCTTTAGCTTCACTCTTTTAATACCTTTGACCCACTTTCAAGCATGAAGATTTTCAATTTATCATGATGCTTTGTTGAACACACATTCCAAGATTCCAATGTGTGCTCTTTGTGACTTCCTTTCCTTTTTCTACCTGTTGAAGGAACTTGCCCATCTCCAAATTGGACGAATCATTTCTACTAGTATGTGACCCGCGCGTTGCTGCAGTAGGAAACGAAACATGGCCTTTAACCTTATGAAATTAACTTCTGTTCCAAAGTACAAAAAAGTCAATGTTGGATTTATGTTTGTGTCATGTAATATCAATTAAACAATGGATTCTCCATCAGTATTTTTCATCATATATAGTAATACATTTTTTAATCTACTTAATGATGATAACACCAACATGACAAAGGAATTAAGGTAGACTTATGCACTATTGCATGCACTCAAGTACTCTTTGATGAAGATCATAGAAGAGTCTCTCTCTCTCTCTCTCTCTCTCTCTCTCTCTCTCTCTCTCTCACACACACACACACACACACACACACACACACACACACACACACACACACACACACACAATGTGCACTTGAGTTCAAGACTATGGGTACAAATTGGAAAGCACTTGTGATTGTTCTTCCTATGTCTTTGTGTGTGTGTGTGTGTGTGTGTGTGTGTGTGTGTGTGTGTGTGTGTGTGTGTGTGTGTGTGTGTGTGTTTTTGGGTGCACTCAAATCGTCAAAGACTTGTAGCATAGATGCTAAGTACTCTTTTTTGTGTGTGCTATCATTCCTAGTACCTTTTTCAATCCCCTAGCCCCCACCTCTCTCTCCCTCTCAAATCCTCAAAGACTTGTAGCATAGATGCTAAGTACTCTTTTTCGTGTGTGCTATTGTTCCTAGTACGTTTTTCAATCCCCTAGCCCCCACCGCTCTCTCTCTCTCTCTCTCTCTCTCTCTCTCTCTCTCTCTCTCTCTCTCACACACACACACACACACACACACACACTTACTCATTACAATGAAGAGATAGAGGACTCTCTCTTCCAATCTGCTTATGTACATATTATGGCTGGCAGTCGTACCATCTTCTACACAAGTATGTAATATCTCGCTCTCACACACAAGTAATCAAGTAGGGACTCTCTCTCTCTCTCTCTCTCTCTCTCTCTCTCTCTCTCTCTCTCTCTCTCTCTCTCTCACACACACACACACACACACACACACACACACAATGTGCACACACCTTACTCATGCTAGTGAGAACCTCTCTCTCACACACAGACACATCAAGAATTTTTAAATTGTAACAGGGTGGAGCAAATACCACACACACACACACACACAATGTGCACACACCTTACTCATGCTAGTGGGAATCTCTCCCTCTCTCTCACACACATCAAGAAATTTTAAATTGTAACAGGGTGGAGCAAATAGAAGGCCCCCTATAGGCCCTCTAAAAGCACGATTGTCAGGTCCTTTACTTGCCTGACATGGGCCCCATATTCTGTTGATTTTCTTGATGTGCAATGAACCTGCACAACGATGCCGAGTGTAGTGACTCCTATTTTCTTAGAGCATGCTCCAACCACCCTCCACATTCTTGATACTCCTCCTAAATTGAATGCTTCAAGTAAGATTCCTGATTGGCATGTGATCCTCTTCATGCACCAAAGCAGCCTACTATGACTCCAACTTGGGGGCAATTGTGTTAAGTGATGAAGGGCCCATTAAATTAAATGCCCTTTATAGGGCCTATGAAACTCCTCACTAAGCAATTCCATAAGGGAGAGTTATTCTTCTTCTTATTCCTGTCTCTCTCTCTCTCTCTCTCTCTCTCTCTCTCTCTCTCTCTCTCTCTCTCCCTCCCCCTCCAATGAGGTGCTACAAAGGTTGATGTAGCTGTAACTTGTAACCAGAGTATGCCAAAAAACATTTTCTCTAGCCAAAGAAAATTAGGACACACTTAAAACTCTTCAAGTTTTTAGGTCTTAACTTGAAGTATGTCAATATTTACTCTAAATATTGTAAAATTTTGTTGGTTTTCATCAAGGTAGACTTGGAATCTAGTCAAGATTTTGCACACAATGGCCACAACTCTCTCTATATCTCTATCTCTCTATCCAGTAGGAGCCACAAAACCAGATGCTAGAAACTCTCTCTCTCTCTCTCTCTCTCTCTCTCTCTCTCTCTCTCTCTCTCTCTCTCTCTCTCTCTCTCATCGGGCTACATGGAAAGCTGGCACATGGAATTTGACATGTGGGGCTACATTGTGCTAGGATGTGCAAGTCACGTTAATAGCTAAACACCGAGAAAATGCACCAAATTTGCCTCGGGTAGGCTACGTGATCACTGGCAACATCCATTTTTTGTAGCCTCCTCTAATGAACGATGCATGGAGAGATCTATTGGCCTTGAAAATCTCTCTCTCTCTCTCTCTCTCTCTCTCCAACAAAGTTGGACTATATGGAAGGCTGGCACATGGAATACAATAGGCAGGGGCGCATTGTGCAGGATGCACGTCATGTTAATAGCTAAAAATCGAGCAAATACACCAAATTTTCCTCGGGTAGGCTATGTGATCACGGGCAGCATCCATTTTTTGCAGCCTCCTCTAACAAACGATGCATGGACGGATCTATTGGCTTTGAAATTTTTAGTCTCTTTAATAAACTTACCTCCATACCAAGTTTTTGAGGACTCAAGAGCCTCTCTCTCTCTCTCTCTCTCTCTCTCTCTCTCTCTCTCTCCGAGTGGCGAGAGAATGCTTGATCCCCCCCCCCCCCCAAAAACTTGGCAAATCTATAGATGAGAAATTTTAGAGGTAAAGTGACTAAATTTGAAGGCTTCCAAAAACAATTCTCTAAATTTTTTAGGCTTTCTCACCTTCAAATTGAAAAATTGGAGGTAAACCTAAAAATTTGAAGACTAAACTAAACCTAGCATGTTTTTTTGCACAGGGCAAGAGGCCTCTCTCTCTCTCTCTCTCTCTCTCTCTCTCTCTCTCTCTCTCTCTCTCACACACACACACCCACACACACACACACCAATGTTTGGAAAAAGTGTGCCTTAATTGGTTAAGAAATCAAAATAGCCGGTTGAAAGGACGGGAATAAATTTTTTTCAAAGAGTTAAATTGCAAAAAATACCAATTATTTTTAAAAAGTTCATGTTTGAATCTACCCTAAAGTCAATTTTGTTTGTGAAATTGATTTTTCTTGAACCCACACATACACACACTACATGGCTTGCACATTGATGATGTGTGTGTGTGTCTACCATGTGGTATCTTTGATGTTGGGTGGACTCTCCCTCCCTCCCTCTCTCTCTCTTTCTCTCTCTCACACACACACACAATCATGATTGTCATAGCTTGGATTCTCCCCTCTCTCTCTCTCTCTCTCTCTCTCTCTCTCTCTCTCTCACACACACACACACACACACACACACACATGTGTGTGTGCAACTGTGGATGCATGAGGCTCTTTGAAAAAATGCTATGCAAATCGATGCACGAGGAAGAGGCTGCAAGCTATACGCTCGTTGGAGAGTTGGCTCCCGATTTGACGGCACATGTTAGTGCTTGTTGTTTGAGAAAAAAATTGGGGACTTTTGAAGGGCCATTGAACTTCAAAAAGCTTCATTAGTTGAAACCTCACGAGATTCCACTGGTAGACAAAATCCTTAGCTTAAAGGCATCACACGCACGGAGCTCGAACCTTAGACCCACACCCTCCAAATGCATCAATTGGGTTGAGCCAACGTACCACAAACAGTGCGCTTCTCCAGGGCTCATGCACAAGCCAAAAAAAGAAGCTTGCTCGTCTGTCATCATGTCCCAATCCCCCACACCCGACCAACTTTGACTATCCCTCTACGAGTCCACATTGCTACCTTTTCATCCACTTGCCTTACCCATGCCACACAATAATTGCCTCCTATTGTCCGTCAAACCCGCCCAATTTTAATTTTCCATTCAAAACAAAACGTATCTCACTAAATTTCTCCCAAAACAAATGCCTCAAAATCGTACCCGACATACACCAAGCAATCCAAAAGGAAAAAGTAAAGTCTGGCTTGAAAAAAGTACAGCCAAATCTATTTTTTAAACTTCAGAAGTTGAAAGTTTAAGGTTGAAAAGATTTGTAAGTTCCAAGATTCATAAAAATGAGACAAAGTAAAATATGGCTTTAATAAAAAAGTACAATCAAATCTACTTTTTTAACTTCAAAAGTTGAAGGTTCAAAAGATATGTAAGTTTCAAGATTCATAGAAATGAGACATGTGGAGGGTTTCTTTGGCTTTGAAAATGTTTTTTAAAGGTTGTCTTTGAAATGAAGCAAATGTGACATACGGAGGGTCTCTCCTTCCTTGAAAATTTTAAGTTCAATTATCTATAGTATAGATATAAATAGAATTTTTTTTATTTTATATGAAAAAATATTAGCTACTCTTTTGAAAATATATGATAATATTAAAAAAATAACAATGTCTTAAGGGCAAGGATGTTCCTAGTGAGTAGGAGTCCCCATGAACTCAATCATAAAATCTCTCTCTCTCTCTCTCTCTCTCTCTCTCTCTCTCTTTCAATAATGTAGATAACAACTCTTATCTTTGAATGCATGTCCTCAAAGCGAAACCGACCTAAATTGATGCGCAGACATGCGAACCTTCTCCTTTTTCTCAATCGCTTTTAAAATTAAAAACTTACACAAATTTATAAAAGATATCAATATTGGTTTTAAAAAAAGCCACTTGATAAAACAAAGCCAAATATATCATTAAAAATCAAATTTTTATTAAATAACAAAATCTCCACCAAAATTATGTTTACTTGTTTAGGTGGAGTGAAACTAAATTTATACATTTATTCTATGTAGAGTTGAAAGTCTTAGGTCTTTAGATTGTATATTTTGAAAGGCTTTTCATTTCCCTATGGATGTCAAATCTGACCCTTCACTTTTGCATTTTACATTGGATGTTTGGTCTAAACTTTTGTGAAGTGAACCAATGCATGACACGTGGATGTTTTCTTCTTGCTTGAAATTTTTAAGCTGCATAAGTATAGTATAGATTCTATGTAGAGTTGAAAGTCTTTGGTCTTTAGATTGTACATTTTGAAAGGCTTTTCATGTCCCTATGCATGTCAAATCTGACCCTTCCCTTTTGCATTTTACATTAGATGTTTGGTCTAACTTTTGTGAAGTGAACCAATGTATGACAAGTGGATGTTTTCTTCTTGCTTGAAATTTTTAAGCTGCATAAGTATAGTATAGATTCCTCCTCATAATAATGAGCAATTCATATCTTAAATCTACCAATGTACATTTCCTAAGACTAAATCGTGTGCAAACTAAGACTAAATCGTGTGTAAGTATACTATCATTTTATTAAGGATCTAACCCAAAAAAAAAAACAAGGATCTGAACCTTCTTATTACAATTTTTTACATGATTATCAGCGTATCTATCTCTTTCTTGATGCCTCGATGAATCCATACATCAAAACTCTTCTTCGATAGAGGAGGCTTCCACAAGAAGGGGTAACTATTTTTGAGTTATCACCCTCTCATCAAATAACTTTAGCTCAGTTAAAGTTAACATTAGCCCCTCCCGCCTTCTGTGTGTGAGCGTGGAAAAATTCAATCCCATCGTGTCTTGTGGAACCATTAAAGCTATTTACCATACGTCACTAAACCTTTAAAGATCCTATATGTAGCCTCATATGTTTGGCTCCTCGTGACTTTCGGGTCCACTTAGCTCCACTACCCAATCTCCCATTCAAAATCTTCATGCTTTGAATCATCCAAAGACCTAGCAACGTAGCTCAGTCGGTGAGACCTTACTTATGTAACCAATACCTTGAAGGTTCAAGGCTCACAAGTTGTGTTCTCTTGGGTGTATTCTCCTCCCCTATTGGGGGGTTCTTCCCACGGTTTCCCCTCGAGGGTGTAATGTGTAGTTGTGTAAACACATGATATGTGTATAGTTTCTCCCTACCACCTTCCCTGCGTTGATGGTAAAATAAAAGATCTAGGAAGGCAAGGTGAAGGGTCATCGTGGCATTCTAAAACAAGGCATCCCAATGATGAGCAGCACTGTCGGAGGCAAGATGTGAAGACAGTCACATTTTTGTAGTAAACATCAAAACATTGCATTAGAGCCGAGTCTCGCCCTGTGTCATTGGGGACAGCAGAGGGAAGCAAGTAGCCAATTATGGAAATGCCAAACTTTGTTTCGGAATCACAAAAGCGCTCTTGTGGTTTGTTAGCACGTCGAAAAAGCAAGGTATTAAGCTATAAACCACGGAATGTAAGCATCTTCGTATAGCAAAACTGCCTCTAGCAATGCCAACAAACAAGGTGAAAAGTCACAATGGCCCACATAATAAGATGAGAAATCCTCAACATTGATTTTTAAATACAAATACGAAACTAAATATATATTGCAACGGCCTATAAGATGATGCTTCGTAAGGGTTTGCTATTGTGGCTCCGTCTCTGTCTCTACAGCCTGCAAGGCCATGGAGCCATGAGAGCTTTGAGGATGGTGTTGCGACGGCAGAGCAAGGCGTAGGCTTGGCTCTCCACGGTATGAGTTGTCGAGCGGCTCCACCCTTCCCGCCTAAGATCTTCTCATGTCGGCTCCCTCTTTTTGGAACAAGTGGAGGTTACCTCTCCTTTGCTTTACGAAGAGCAACAACGGCGGCTATGTTCTTGTTTCTCACTTGTTTTGAATATTGGGCCAAAAGAGATTGGGGTTCATAGTGGCATTTTCAGACCCAGACGTGGCAACCTTGGGTCCCCCCTGCTCCATCCTCCGAAGGTGCATGTGTAATGGAAATGGCCTATGAACTTCGAGAGTAGCGAAATTAGGAAATTAGATGAAGCACTTTTGTGAGATTACTTTGTGAGCATAGCGGGTGATCTTAATCGATGGTAGCAACATAAACATGGTAATTTGTTAACTTTGCATGAACAATACTTTTGCAAGAGAGGGAGTTTAGAGAACATGACAATAGTTGAGGACCGGATTCATACGGAGCCAGTCCCCCTCCAATAGGCATTTGTATTATAGTTTCTCCCATCAACAGAGACTTGGTACAATACAATCTTTGTGTTCCTTGTGACCTAAGTGATGCAATGAAGATGGAAAGCTTCATGCATCACAAGCATAACATAAACTTTGTACAAAGCATTAACTATCCCAAGCCTCAGTCCCAAGGCTTCAAACACCTTCGAAGGTGGAGAGAGCTAGTGGGGAATGAGGATAGGGAAGAGGAAGAAGAAACATTCCATAGGATAAAGAAATAGTTCCTCACTTATCATCTCTCTTTTTGCTAGCATACATAATATCATAGTAATGAAGATGGAGAAGATGGAAAGCTTAAGCATTGAAGCATGGCTCTTGGTTGGATTTGCATTCCATAGCCAAGAGTATTGGTGTAGGCTCTCACTTCTCACAAGCTTGGAGAAGGAGGTGGAGTTCCTCACCTTTCACCAAGTGAGAATCATCCATAAAACGAGTGTGTGTGTGTGTGGTGTATACCCCCCCAACACCCCCCTTGCTTGCTTGGGGCGAGTTCTAGCCTTTCCACATTCTTGAAGCTCATTGGACCCCTCTCCCCCCTAGCCACAAAACGAGTGTGTGTGTGTGTGGTGTATACCCCCCCAACACCCCCCTTGCTTGCTTGGGGCGAGTTCTAGCCTTTCCACATTCTTGAAACTCATTGGACCCCTCTCCCCCCTAGCCAATCACATGCAACATGCATTCAAGTACATGGGTAGTCTTTGGACAAGTGTCCTCCTTACCCCTTAGAGAGATAGAGCTTGAAGATATTTACATATTTGTTGGATGGAACTAGAAGCTCATTGGAGCCCTCTTTAGCCCAACCAATAGCATTCAAGCACACCATGTGGCTAAGCATAGGGACAATCTGACATGTGTCCCATGTTCCCCTTGAGAAAAGAGGTGCCCTTTGGTTGAGGGGGAGGTTAAGTCAAAGATTCCCCTTACTTTGGGACTTTCCTCCTCCTTTGTAGGGTCTCTTTTTGACTCAAGCACCTTACCCCCTATGCATGGGAAGCTTCTCAAGCACCTTCCTCATTAAGTTTGTAGGGTCTTTTTTTTACTCAAGCACCTTACCCCACCCATGCATGGGAAGCTTCTCAAGAACCTTCCTCATTAAGTATGACAAGCACCTCAAATACCTTAGTCATCAAGCATGACAAGCACCTCAAGCACCTTAGTCATCAAGCACGACAAGCACATCAAGATTAGGTCAGGTTCCCACCTCAAGCTCAGCCCTAGCTTTCCTAAGGTCAAAGGACTTTTAACACTAACCATTGGAGGTCTTTAATGAAGCTAACCCTAAGGTCTTTTAAGCTCCATTAGTTAACCTTGCTCTTTGACAGACCATCTCCCATTTCGACCTGTTTACCATTGACCCCGTGTTGAGATAGATCCGTAAGCACATGTCTATATTCTAACCCTTGTTCCCGTTTATTATCCCACATGAAATGATCAGCTCAATATGAGAAAATCATTGAGGTTGGTCAAATATTAGATTTTATGACATTACCTCTCTCTTGAAATCATAGTCGTCCTCGACTATGAGGTAAAAGAGATAAACCATAGTCATTAGTAAATTTGTCTTAGCGGGTATAGGATCCCTTTTTACCCTACGACATCATTTCAAGATGGATGACTAATCCATTTGGTGCTTGGGAGACATAGCTGTCGCAAGCATGTCTACTCATTAGTCCATTTCATCCTCCCAAGTAGAGTGACAAATTCTCCATGGTGTTTGAGAGACGTCGTCATCACAAACATGATTCTTAGTATGCATACTACTTAAATTTGTGCACAATAAAAACAGAATTATTCTTATGAGACAAAACCATTGATCATTTAAAAGAAACATGTACATTTGCTTACTCTAATGTAGCATTGTAAGTGTTGACAAGGTTCATACTATCCTTAAGTTGGATTCCTTGTATCCATCTAGCATCTTCAAAAGGATAATTTTAGAACTCAATAAGATACCGTCGGATACTCTTACCATGTCGTAGTACCTTGTCTTCATGGTAAAGGATAGCTTTGGGTTGTAGCACCTCTTCTTGGTCTTCGATTTTGGGAGGGTCTTCAATAAATGGTTCATTTGGAGGCTCTCCTTTGTAGGGCTTAAGTAGACTCACATGAAAAGCATTGTGTATGAGCCAATGGTTAGGCAACTTGAGTTGATAAGCCACCTCATTGATTGGCTTCAAAATTTTAAAAGACCATAGTATCTTTTTGTTATACTTTTGATGGCCCATAGGATTTTTGCCCGTCGTTTGCCTCAATCGAACCTTAGGAAACTTAACTAAGACCCAATCATTTTCTTTGAACGTTAAGGCCCTTCTGTGCTTCTCAGCAGCAGCTTTTTGCCTTAGTTGAAAAATGGATATAGCCTCGTGAACCTTTTGAAAAGATGCTTGCAGGTGACGGCTATACTCATTAGCAGCGAAGATCTTCCCATGTACTTTAAGTAGCAAGGAACTTTTAAGTCTTCCCTCTATGATTTCAAAAGGTGCTTTTCCCGTAGAAGTATGGATAGTATTATTATACGCATACTCTACAAAAGATAAGTACTTTTCCCATTGTGAGCGTTAATCTACTTCTGTAACATAGGTCTTTAGTAGATCAAGAATTGTAAGATCGGCTATCTCACTTTGGCCATCCATTTGTGGGTGATAGGCCGAAGAGAAACTCAATCTTGTACCTAGATTTCGAAGAGACCTTTCCAAAAATTACTGGACATTCTAGGATCTCTATCTAACAAGATGGATGTTGGCAATCCATGGTGGTTGAAAATCTGGGATATGAAGAGAGTTGCCATTTGGTGTGCCATAATAGTCTTCTTGGCAAGGATAATGTGTGCTTGCTTGCTAAACCTATCGACTATTGTCCATATTCCCGTATTTCCATGGATAGACTTAGGTAATCCAAAGATAAAATCCATGAATATGCTCTCCCATGGTGAATTAGGGATTGGAAATGGCTGGAGTAATCTAGGTTGCTTCCCTCTATCATACTTGGTCTTTTGCCATACCACACATTT
The DNA here is from genome assembly GCF_014529385.1 of Adiantum capillus-veneris. Classification (NCBI taxonomy): domain Eukaryota; kingdom Viridiplantae; phylum Streptophyta; class Polypodiopsida; order Polypodiales; family Pteridaceae; genus Adiantum; species Adiantum capillus-veneris. The sequence continues at coordinate 100,784,142 of NC_140938.1, read as the reverse complement.
TGAAACATACTCTTGTATGTCCACTTTCATGGTAGGCCAATAAAAGTACGTCTCTACTCCTCAAAGAGTAGGTTGAATGCCTCTATGCCCCACATAGGGAGGAGCATGGGATTCATACATAACTTTCTCACAAAGGGAGTGGGTAACACATAGCCTATTGCCATGGAGAAGACAACCATCCTGCAAGGTGAATGCTTCCTCTTTCTTCTCCGAAGCAAGGGCTGACATTATGTCTTTAAAGTCAAGGTCAATAGCATACTCATCTATCATAGAAGATAGATCATTGTGAGTTGCTATCGACACAACATCAACTTTTGGTCGTCGTGAAAGTGCATCAGCCACTTGATTGTGCTTACCAGCAATGTGAGCAATGTGGAAATTAAATTGCAAAAGAAAATTTTCCCACCTCATTTGTTTGTCGAAAAGCTTTGTTTGCGTCATGAAGTACTTGAGACTTTGATGGTCTGTTTGTAAAATGAATGGAGTCTCCAATAGATAGTGCTTCCATGTCTCTAGGGCATGTAGAACAGCTAAAAGATATTTCTTATAAATGCCCAAGACCTGTTCATCCGTATTGCACCTTCGGCTCTCATATGCTATGGCATGCCCTTCGTAAAGCAGGACTGCTCCAAGGAAATCACCACAAGCATCACATTGGACCTCAAATGGCTTTGAAAGATCCAGAATCATGAGGACTGGTTGGGAGGTAAGCTTCTCTTTGAGCTTGTCAAAAGACTTTTGCTCCTTAGCTGTCCATGAATACTTAATGTTCATCTTTGTTAAGTCATGTAATGGTCCTGCTATTTGAGAGAATTTCGCTATGAAGTGTCTATAGTATGCACACATACCAATAAAGCTTCTTAGCTCATGTAGATTCCTTGGATTAGGCCATGCTTTTATTACCTCTAACTTTGATGGATCCATACGGATACCATCTTGAGAGATAATATGACCTAAGTATTGAATCTCTTGACGGAAAAATTGGCTTTTCTTTTGGTTGAGAAAAAGCTTGTTCTTCTTCAATGCTTGAAAAATCAGTTGGAGATGTTGCTTGTGTTCCTTCAAGGAATTGGAGTAGATGATGATATCATTAAAGGACACTCCAATGAACTTGCAGTAGGGTCTAAATATTTTCTCCATCAAACGATAGAATGTGGCAGGTGCATTGGTCAAGCCAAAAGGCATGACTAGATATTCATAAAGAACAAACGTTGTATGAAACACGGTCTTTAGGATATCTTCCTCCACTATCCTTATTTGATGATAGCAACTTTTAAGGTCAATCCTACTGAAGTATGTAGAGCCTTGTAGTTTATCAAATAGATCTTCTACCCGAGGTACGGGAAATCTGGTTTTGATAGTGATATGGTTTAGTGCGTGATAGTCCACACACATGCGGTATATACCATCTTTTTTTTGCAGTAAAAGGACTGGAGAACAAAAGGGAGAGGAGCTAGGCCTCACCATCCCTTTGTCTACCAATTCTTGTACTTGCCTCATGATCTCCTCTTGTTGAGCTTGGGAAACTTGATAAGGAGGTTTGTTAGGCGGTGAGCTTCCTGATAGGAGCTCAATTCGATGGTCATCATCCCCTCGTTTTGGAGGTAAGTCCATAGGGATATCATCGATGAACACATCTTGGAATCCTTTTAGAAAGTTAGACAAGTCTAACTCTTCTTGATTCCTACCATTCACCTTTGATGAAACATTAGGACCTTTTAGGGACTCTGTGACAAAAATCATGTACGCAAAAAGTGAGCTCTTCATTGATTTAGCAAGGGCAAGAGGATTTACAAGTGGTATAGTATGACCAAACTCATTAGCATCTATATACATATTCTTTCCCCTGTATAGGTGAAGTAGATTCTCACTTTAGGGAACTTCATGTTGGCAGCCATGAGGTTGAACCATGGTGCCCCTAAGATAGCATCCTCATGTTGAAGAGGAGAGATAAAGAAGTCTTCTTTGTCGACATAGCTTTGGACACGAAGCCTCAACTTCCCAATCAAGGGGTAACGGAGGCTTGTTGTCCCTTGAAAGCGGCATCGGCAGTTACAACATCTCCCATCTCAAAAGCTTGAATGCCCAACTTGGTGGCCAACTCCGTTGATATGAAGTTGTGAGTAGAATCAGGGTCAAACAAGCATTAGGAAAGAAATGGACTCATTTTTGGGTCTTTTAGCTCTAGTGAGAGAATGCTCCTTAGCCAATAGGAAGAAGGCTAACGTTACGTTGCAAAGCCTTTTGTCTCATTTTTAAAAATATCCATGAAAAACATTTTGGTGAAATTATCATTGTCATGAGAAAAGTGAGGCGCTTGATAATGAAATCTTGCACAAGCGCCGAGCGTCTTTTTATGACCAATTGTTGCTATCTCGCACAAGCATCAATCACCTTTTTATGAGATACTCGCGATTCAAATTCGAACGGGTTGTACTTGATAGTGATTGATAGGTACTATTTAAGTCTGTGAAGGGATCAAAACCAAGCGAATGAAGGCCCATGAGGGGTCTTGGGGGCCTCTATTCGCTTGGTTTTGACCTCATGAGGCCCTAGGCTTAAAACGGCTATATCTTGAGCTATAGACGTCGGATTTCAATGTTTTCAAAAACTATCCTAAGGTTTTTGGACGTTTCGGATGCATCTGTGGTATTCTTTTTGTATTTTGAAAACATCTCTTATGTGTTTTCTCTCATCGCACATCACATCACTCATTAAGATTCACGGACATAGATTTTGGTGCACACTTAAGTTAGGCTCTCGAAAAGCATTTTGTACGAGCATGTATTTAAGTGATCAAGCAAACTTTTACGTATATACTATGAGAAATAGAATTCCAAAAAACTACTTCTATATTTTTCAGGATTACCCCTCTCTATGCTGAGTTGGCGTTTCTTACAGGGCCCAAAATTGAGTCCAACTTTCTCCTAATGATGAAGGCATCATGCTCCCTTACCTTTCCGCAAGCATAGGAGAGAGGTGATCCTTTGCAATGAGCACCCTCTTTTGGAGCTTCGATAGTGGAAGCTATAGGAGTCTCATTGCGAGCATTTCTTTTGGGGTAAGAACGATAACCATGTCCTTGCTCCCCACACTTAAAACATTTGTGATCCTTGCAAAAAGTTTCAAGCTCTTCAGGAGAGAGTTTATTTTTACCTTTGTAAACTCCTTTCTCCTTGGACCGATTGTCGTTGTTGTTCTTAGAATGGCCTTGGGAAGGATTTGGGGCATTAATTTTTTCCATTGCATCACTTTTATCTTTATTTCCAAGGGCTTGACATTCCGTCTAGCCCCTTGTTGGAAATTGATGCGTGAAGCAACTATGGTATGGTGGATTACTTTCCTGATGAAACCAAGCCGTTGAGAGTTGACATACTCGGCCATCTCTTCAGGTAATCCCGCACATAATTGTTGCTTTTCCTCAGCAAAGTCTATCTTTTGAAAGACAATAGTCTTGAGATATAAATCCCAAAACTTGTCCACATATTTGTGGATAGACTCATGAGAGAGAAGCCTCAAACTCCGCCATTCGGTGAGCACTTTGTCCTTTGCATCGCTTGCAAGAAATTGCATCATGATGGAAACTCATAGAGTTTTCCATGTATTTGGGGCTTCTCCGTTGCCACAAACGCTAGCCCACCATTGAGGAGCCAACTTTTGGAAGTGCATAGCTACATGGTGTAGCTTGGAGAACTCCGTGAAACCCTCGTCTCCAAAGGCTGCATCAAATTGTTGGATGAAGGCCAATACTTTGTCGGTAGCACCAAAGGTGCCATCATAGGTGAGAAAGGAGATACTCTTTCCTCCCTCTTTGAACTTCTTTAGCTTTTGTGACCTTTGCCATGCACGGTGAGATTTGCAATGTCCTCCCCTCTTGTATTCTCTAGGAGAATAGCCATAGCTTTCATCTGTAGAGGACGAAGGTGAAGAAGGAGAAGAGGGTGACCTCTTTCTTGCCCTTTTCTAGCTTTGTTTCCTCTCTTACCTTTTGAAGTGACCAGGAGAAGGACTATGGGTTAACCGTTTCCTCTTGGGAGGAGTTGGCGATCGTTTAGCCGGTCTTCTTTGTGGAGCCACATCTTCGGAGGAATTTAAAAATTCATTACTTTCTTGATCTTTGGATTCCTCCTCTCGTATGGGAGAGAGTCTTCTTTTGGGGGTCTCATCAAGAGGCCTCCTAAGCGCTCTCTCCTATTTGAGAGGAAAGGAAATCCCATAAGCACAAATTTGTTGAGTAACTTCGGCTTGCAAAGCGGGGTTGCCCATCGCTTGTTGCAACCTAGTGACAAGATAATTAACAAACATGGGAGAATCATCATTAGCACCTTCATGTGCAAAATCAAAGTTATCAATGTTCATTTTACTCTCTTGGTTATTGTCATCCATGTTAATTAAACTTATGTGTTTACTTAGTGTATGCTTTGGCAATTCAAAACCTTAGTTGCTACTCCTCTTAGCCTTTGAAAATAGGCACTTAACCATCTACACCCATGGCTCAAATTGGTTAATATAGAGAGTAGTGGAGTGAGTCTAACATAGCAAAGTTGCTGAGGGATAGCTCCTTTCGGACTTCTTATGGCTCAATAATGGTAAAGCCGTAGGCAAGTCTAAAAAGACTCCATTATTAAGACCAAATCTCCCGAGGTGTGCACCATATCCTACTTAGTGGGCTCAACAAAACCGATAATAGATCCTAGTCCCACTTACCCTAATATAATTAACAGTAATAGGCTACTTAAGGACCTCTCTTCTTAAGCAAGAAAAGAGAAACCAAATGCTCTGATACCAATGTAATGGAAATGGCCTACGAACTTTGAGAGTAGCGGAATTAGGAAATTAGATGAAGCACTTTTGTGAGATTACTTTGTGAGCATAGCGGGTGAACTTATTTGATGGTAGAAACATAAACATGGTACTTAGTTTACTTTGCATGAACAATACTTTTACAAGAGAGAGAGTTTAGAGAACATGACAACAATTGAGGACCGGATTCATACGGAGCCAGTCCCCCTCCAATAGGCATTTGTATTATAGTTTCTCCCATCAAGTGAGACTTGGTACAATACAATCTTTGTGTTCCTTGTGACCTAGGTGATGCAATGAAGATGGAAAGATTCATGCATCACAAGTATAACATAAACTTTGTAGAAAGCATTAACTATCCCAAGCCTCAGTCCCAAGGCCTCAAACACCTTTGAAGGTGGAGAGAGCTAGCGGGGAATGAGGATAGGGAAGAGGAAGAAGAAACATTCCATAGGAGAAAGAAATAGTTCCTCACTTATCATCACCCTTTTTGCTAGCAAACATAATAGCATAGTAATGAATATGGAGAAGATGGAAAGCTTAAGCATTGAAGCATGGCTCTTGGTTGGATTTGCATTCCATAGCCAAGAGTGTTGGTGTAGGCTCTCACTTCTCACAAGCTTGGAGAAGGAGGTGGAGTTCCTCACCTTTCACCAAGTGAGAATGATCCACAAAACGAGTGTGTGTGTGTGTGTGTGTGTGGTGTATACCCCCCCCAACACCCCCCTTGCTTGCTTGGGGCGAGTTCTAGCCTTTCCACATTCTTGAAGCTCATTGGACCCCTCTCCCCCCTAGCCAATCACATGCAGCATGCATTCAAGTACATGGGTAGTCTTTGGACAAGTGTCCTCCTTACCCCTTAGAGAGAGAGAGCTTGAAAATATTTAAATATTTGTTGGATGGAACTAGAAGCTCATTGGACCCCTCTTTAGCCCAACCAATAGCATTCAACAACACCATGTGGCTAAGCATAGGGAGAGTCTGACATGTGTCCCATGTTCCCCTTGAGAAAAGAGGTGCCCTTTGGGTGAGTGGGAGGTTAAGTCAAAGATTCCCCTAACTTTGGGACTTTCCCCCTCCTTTGTAGGGTCTCTTTTTGACTCAAGCACCTTCCTCATTAAGTTTGTAGGGTCTCGTTTTGACTCAAGCACCTTACCCCCCATGCATGGGAAGCTTCTTAAGCACCTTCCTCATTAAGTATGACAAGCACCTCAAGTAGCTTAGTCATCAAGCACGACAAGCACATCAAGCTTAGGTCAGGTTCCCACCTCAAGCTCAGCCCTAGCTTGCCTAAGGTCAAAGGACTTTTAACACTAACCATTGGAGGTCTTTAATGAAGCTCCATTAGTTAACCTTGCTTTTTGACATACCATCTCTCATTTGGACCCATTTACCATTGACCCCGTGTTGAGATAGATCCGTAAACACATGTCTATATTCTAACCCTTGTTCCCGTTTATTATCCCACATTAAATGATCAGTTTAATATGAAAAAATCAATTGAATTGGTTGGATATTAGATTTTATGATTGCATGGCCCATCTTACTGGACTGTTTCATGGTGAAATTTGGATCTGAAGTATTGATTTTTTTCCTCATGTGTTGATCTTCCTTCGTCATGGATTGCAACATTCTCTTCATGTGGTTGGCTTGGGGCATGGGACTTGCTTGTGGCAATGATAGTCTCATGGTGGCAACCTTGGTGATCACTGAGGTGATGGGAACTAGGGACCCACCCTGATGCGATGGTATTGTTTTCATGGTGGGATTTCATTCTCTGAGCTGCTGTAATAGGTTATGGCTCCCTGCTAAAGCCTTGAACTTAATATAATTTTTGGTTATTCTTTGTGAACTCTCCATGGCTCATGTTGAGCACCCAGATGTTTTTTCTTTTAGTTTTAATACGTCTTTAAGGGCTCCAATAGTTGGAGGAGTCATTGTTTAAAAAAACAAGATGATGTTGCAAGGTTGGATATCCTTGTGAAAAGTGTAGTCATCGGTTCGACTATGGCTCGATTTGAGCATGGTGCTAGTGTAACGGTTTTCTCTTACTAATATAACCTCTCACATATTGCGAGATTTAAACAAAAAAAAAAAAGACGATAGTAAGTAAAGCCTCAATGTCACTCTTAGAAGAAAAAGAAAAAAAAAGTTTGTCATTCTTAATTTGCAATGTGGCACTAATCACAAGCGTTATTCAATGGTCCACAAGCGCTCTCGAGAGTTCCATGCTTTACTAAGGCCCTAAGGACTCATATAAGGCTTTCAATGAAAGGACCCACTACCATTTACAAACTCAAATAGCAAAGAAGATTTCAATGATTCAATGTTTCACATCCAAAAGTCAAAAGTATGCCTAGCACTAGCTCTCAAGGGGTTTGAACCCAAGCCTTTAGGGTAAAGGGGCCATTAAAAAACGAGGGCCCTTTCATGGGACACTTTTTTGGGACCAAAGAAGACAAGGAGTAAACCATTATTAGTACAGTTTAGAGGGAAAATTTACAACGTGGAAATAAAGACGGACGAGACCCTTTTTGTCTCATGATAGGATCCTTTCGCGTACATAATAAAAGAAATATGATGTTCCAACAAGGTCACGATCTGCTTCAAATCCAACACCCTGATGAAGATGCCTGACCCTAACTTCTCTTCCCTCCCGTCCATGATCTGATGCATACTGACCCACCACATGCACACTAACAACCTTCATCAGCAACTTTAATTTCTCAATAGGATAACTGCACTATTAAACAAGAACAGATAGCGTTGCAACCAGCAACATCAGCCCACACACACACACACTCCTACAGCTCTACAACATCAACCCACACATCCCCATACAAGGTCTAATTTCATCACCATCACCCTTTAGCAGAGGCGACTTGAAGCACAGCAAGAAAGGCAATCACGTAAATCTTGGAATGTGCAACAACAAATTTTTGAAGCGCGCATGCGCTCTATCTTATGGGAGGGTGGTACTTCACATGGATTATTGTTGAGACCATTACATGTAGACACCATGTATCATGCATTCGCACGCAAGCAGAGAATGGAAAAGTTATGGCATACACGAGAAGCCCAAAAATCTATTTTGAGATGACCTAACACCTTTTGCTTAGTAGATGTCTCCACTTATGTTCCTTCTCATATATCCTCTTCACCACCATTTTTTCTATCTATCTAGCTCAACCGGATTAGCTTTTCTTAAACCCCCTTATCTACTAGGCTATTTTACTGTTTTTTGGTTCAATTTGTCTTTAACACATGCCAGCCCTACCTATGTACCCTTACTAAATGATGAATCCAAATTGCTATGATGAATCCGACTTGATGTATCCAAATGATATATGTTTCTATTTCATGCCTTATGCTATAACAATACTCTTATGGAAAAAGCTTAACAAGCCTAACATTGCATTTACATTTGGAAGATGAGAAATTGAAATTGCTGAGTGAGATAGATACTCACATTCACATTTACTCAAAGTAGACTATGACGAGACCCCATGCGAGGACTGTAAACGTTGCACAAAGTCATCGTAGCTATAACCCATTCCCTCCATGGCATGTGATGTGAGTCACGCTGAAGAATTGTGGATAATATCTCAGGTTATAGTTTCGGTGCTTTTTGATGTCGGGGCGAACCTCCTGTTGTAGCATGCTAAGCAAGGATTGGCCTTCCTGAAGCTAGGTTAGACATACCTGAAGGTAAAGAAGGCATTAATGCACATAACTAGTGCTTGCTATTAGAAAACAACCAAACCACAACTCTGAATGTTACAAAGGCATCCAGTTTGCGCCCCGAGCTCAAGATGCTGATAATGACCGGACGTTAAGAGCAATTCTTACTTAAGGCTCACATGGAAGATCTACATTTCTTAGACTCTGTTTTCGGCCACAAGCTCAAAATGCGGGTAGACTCATAAGGGCAACCACAGGAAAATCATGCGCGGTGCAGCCTTTCAAGGCCCTGCGAGGAAGTGCAGAGGCCTATGACCTCGCATGCACGCATTGAATGCCCTAGGGACACTAATTTGACTGTTCGAGTGTGAGCTCAAGCACATCATCGAAATTGGAATAGCCCTATTTATTAGGAGCGTGACTGGCTTAGAGTTAGATAGGGTTAAGACACATGTTTGAATGTGAGTGGCTCTTTAAACATGCCAGATAGGCACATGCATGGTGCCTTGTCATCCTTGCAAAGAGTAACTGCCACCCCAAGATTGCACTGACCAAGGACAAGTGCACGGCATCCTCAGTCTTTCTTTTTGCTGCCATTTTTGTTACAAAGGAAATATTGTATTTGATAATTACCCCAGCTCCCTTAGGGTAAATCACTTTCTCCTTATCTCCTCATGTGCAGGGACACATGCCGCTCCAGATCAATACTCTAAATGCCCAAAATTGCAAAATTTTGGACCCCTAAACCACCCTCTCCCTTAGGTGGCCCTAAGATGGCCTCTTTACCCTAGACACAAGAGGCTCTTGCTCTATCAATTGAGCTAGCACTCATTGACTATGTGAAAGGTTGGTCAACCTTATCCGACTGGAATGCTCCGCCTCATGGAGTCAGGTGTGTCAGTTGTAATTTCAAGTTCCTACGTGTTCAAAAAAAATCATTTTGACAAACATACAAAAATCCCTCCAAGACAAATCTGAATCGAAAATTTTACAATACTAGCTAGTATTTTTACAAAATTACACTAATTTCCATGTATTTTAAGCAAAATTTTCTCCTTCTTGCCCTCCCCTCAACTGGCTACTTTGATTTTGCAACTGGCTCAAGGCTAAGCTGAGGCACACTTTTCCCCAACACTGGTTCCTATTCTTTCAAAAAAAAAGTATGCCTAACTCACTTCTTTACTAAAGCTTGTTTTAGAAAGCCCAAAAAAACATAGAACGTTACATATTTGACTTCAAACCTCCAAGTGAATTGTCCAAGCAAGTGGCGACTCCCACTAAAAGTCCATACATAGTATACAGATTGTTACACTACTCAGGAAAAGTGCATCTCAACTTATAAACGGGCCACGTTGACCTTCAAATATGCCGGATTGAAAGGAAGAGGAAAAGGAAAAATTTGCCTTATTTTTATTAAAAATAGAAAAAATTTCGTAAACAAGAAGTGCGCATGGTTGCTAAAATGAATTTTTTTTAACAGATTGATTGTTATTTATTTTCCAACATAAAGGTGACATCATTGAAGAATTTTTTCGAACAAATTGATTGTTACTATTCTCCAACATAAAGGTGAAATCATTGAAGAACCCTTGAGTAACTCTATTATTTGTTGTTAGTACATGGTGCCGCCTTTGATGGTGGCACCTCGGCCAAAACAATGGACCCTTTCTAGAACAGTGGGTGATTGCACGAAGCAATGGACCTTTCCAAATTAGTGGATGTTGAGCTAGAACTTACAACATTGAGCATTGTGAAACATAGGAGAGCATGACACGTGCAGGTAGGAAACCCTCCTACTTATATAGACTAGTGTGGCCAGCTTTCGGCCGCCTCTCTCTCTCTCTCTCTCTCTCTCTCTCTCTCTCTCTCTCACACACACACACACACACATTGTGGACACTCAGTCTGTGTCATCGGATCTGCAAGGCACACGAGCCTAATCAAGGTGCTTCCGCCACGTGTGTTGGGGGGGGGGGGGGGGGGATCCTTCCTCTTTTTCTAATTTGTATAGATAGTATGTGCTAACAATTTTTAAAAAATGCCTATTGATACGAATCTTAGGAGATCCTTTGAGACTGCAGGTTGCGATGCGATGGTAGGAGGGAAGAATGAAGCCAAGTGCGACACGAGCAAGGAATGGCGATGGCGGCAGGAGCAACAAGGGTTGGAGTCAGTCGCAACAGGGGTTGGAGTAAGTCGTAGCAAGGATTGGCACGGGATGGCGACAGGCGAGGAGGGATTGTGGTGTTCTTTTTTTGTTTTATAAAATACGAGCTTGGTACCAGCGTTTCAGGAAAGTGTAGTGGTTAGGTAAGCTACACTCGACATCATCATTTGTCCTGCCTTTGCTCGATCATTGGTTTTGGAATGTGCATATGGAATTTTAGAGCGCGCAATAGGATTTAGGTATCGACAAAGATTCTGCTAATAAAATAAGAACCCGCTGGTGTGAGCGATTTTAGAGAAGTAAGGTATAGATAGTATAGGTAAACAAGAACTTGAAGGAAAATGTGTTTTGAAGATATAGACCAACACGTGTACATCCACTTTGAAAGAAGCGGAGATGAGCAGTAAAAGTCTTTGTTGAAAACTCAACAAAAATTTGGACTTCTCTTTTGAAAAAGCCTGTGGAAATTTTAACACAGAATTGTGGAAAAACAAACCGCATGTCCAAAAAATCTATTAGATTAAAGTCGTTAAAACCAATGCATATGCCTACCAAAATCAATTCTTGTCACATCTGTTTACTACAGATGAAGCTCAAAAGTTGCACGTGTTGCTTTATTCAAGGGTGGCACGTTGAGAATACTTCTAGCAAGTTACGAAATCTTAGATACTTTATGAAATACTTTATTAGAGAGAATCTTAGAAAATGTTGGCTTTGAGATTGAAAAGAAAATGAGCTCGTTAGCTCTCTATGCAACATACATCTTGCAGCATTGAGAAAGTGTGATTCTTTCGTTCAACAACATCATTCTCTTGAGGTGAATATGCTTCCCTTTGCTACTTGCCACAGCTTAGGTGCAAGCTACAAAATGCTATTTGGCTTTCTAAAAAAAAACCCTCAGGGTTGTGTTGGGTTAGAAAGATTTTCATTGTTTTCAATGCATAATGGAGACTTACCTTTCATTTCACATCCTGAGATGTCTTTATTTTTCTTGCATTCTATTGTTTTAGAATGTTAAAGTGAAACTTCACCTTGCATAATTTTACTAAATTTTACACACATATATGTTTTTTTTTTTTTGGATTTTATTGTTTTAGAATGTAAAGTAAAGCTTCACTTTTCATAATTCTAATAAATTCTATATACACACATATATTAATTAGTTCTCTTTATTTCACCTTTCATTTCACAACTTCACATGGCTTTACATTTCTTGCATTTTATAGCTTAATTCTAATCAATGTTAATGCTCGAGAAAATCTCTTTTATTAAGCAACTACTGATCGAGTTTTCTCCTTATAAAGAAGAAAACCGAAAATATTAGTAGAAATTTTGAGATTTGTAAAATTTTTGTACGACTTTCTCACATATTTCATTGGTTTTTCTTTCATTAACCATGGTTTGTAGCTAACTAGTCTCGATTTTCAATCAGCTCAAGACTAAGCTGAGACAATCCTTTCCCAAACACTGATACCAGTTTAATTCAACCTAACAATTTTATCACTTTCTTATTGTTTTTGAAAGCTGTCGTGACCCTTTTACTTGTTTTTTAAAGCGAGGGTGCTAATAGCTTTGCACGACCTTCTCTCAACAGAGTGGCTCAGGGGATAGTATTCCTTTGCACAAACTAGGTGTCAGGATTGATCCAAACTACTACATACATGGGGGTTTTGCTCATGCAAACTTAAGTAATTGAATTAGAGTGGAATCTGCAAAGATTCTACCTTATAAGTATGTGCTTGCAATTTTGGAAAGCAAGCAAAAATTTCACATTTACAACCGTAAGCTATGAATTTTACTCTAATGTTCATCTATGCAATAGAGTAACTAGCTAAGAAAAAAATGGTTTTTGGCTAGGAGCTTCACTACAAAGTTAAGCTTAAAACAATTTATGGTCGAGGATTACTATGTATACGTGTTAAATCAATTTAGTCATGAATCCCAAACATCTATGTATCTTCTCAACATTTTATTTTATTTTGCAGTACTCTCCAATTGGCGAGCTGGGAATATATTGAACACCAAAAAATTTACAAGATAATCTCACGCACATCGTGCACGTGCCATGAGAGCCAAGACATCTAGTTACCAGGCCCATAGAAAACACAAGATAACCATATCCAGATACAAAAAGTCCTAGCCAGAACAGGGGAGGTCAACCACTGTCGGGGATAACAAGTTTGCAAGGTGAGCCGGGTCAGCACCGTGGGCTGCTCGCTATGGGAAAGAAGAGAGACAAGATGCATGACACAAAGCAAAAGACTCTGAGGACACCTTAAATGAGTCTATCTTTTGAAAGACAGTAGCCTTGAAATGTAAATCTCAAAACTTGTCGACATATTTGTGGATAGACTCATGAGAGAGAAGCCTCAAACTCCGCCATTTGGTGAGCACTTTGTCCTTTGCATCGCTTGCAAGGAATTGCTTTCATGATAGAAACTCGTAGAGTTTTCCATGTCTTTGGGGCTTTGCCGTTGCCACGAAGGCTAGCCCACCATTGACGAGCCTATTTTTGGAAGTGCATAGCTACATGGTGTAGCTTGGAGGACTCCGTGAAGCCCTCGTCTCCAAAGGCCGCATCAAATTGTTGGATGAAAGCCAATACTTTGTCAGTAGCACCAAAGGTGCCATCATAGGTGAGAAAAGAGATACTCTTTCCTCCCTTTTTGAACTTCTTTAGCTTTTGTGACCTTCGCCATGTAGGGTAAGATTTGCGATGTCCTCCCCTCTTGTATTCTCTAGGAGAATAGCCATAGCTTTCATCGGTAGAGGAGGAAGGTGAAGAAGAAGAAGAAGAGGGTGACCTCTTTCTTACCCTTTTCTTCCTTTGTTTCCTCTCTTCCCTTTTGGAGTGACCAGGAGAAGGACTATGGGTTAACTGTTTTCTCTTGGGAGGAGTTGGAAATCGTTTAGTCTGTGTTCTTCGTGGAGCCACATCTTCGAAGAAACTTAGGGATTCATTACTTTCTTGATCTTTGGATTCCTCCTCTCGTATGGGAGAGAGTCTTCTTCTGGGGGTCTCATCAAGAGGCCTCCTAAGCTCTCTCTCCTCTTGGAGAGGAAAGGAAATCCCATAAGCATGAAGTTGTTGAGTAACTTCGGCTTGCAAAGTAGGGTTGCCCATAGCTTGTTGCAACCTAGTAACAAGATAATTAACAAACATGGGGCCATCATCATTAGCACCTTCATGTGCAAAATCAAAGTTATCAATGTTCATTCTACTCTCTTGGTTATTGTCAGCCATGTTAATTAAGCTTATGTGTTTACTTAGTGTATGCTTTGGCAATTCAAAACCTTAGTTGCTACTCCTCTTAGCCTTTGAAAATAGGCACTTAAGTATCTACACCCACGGCTCGAATTGGTGATTTATAGAGAGTAGTGGAGTGGGTCTAGCATAGCGAAGTTGCCGAGGGATAGCTCCTTTCGGACTTCTTATGGCTCAATAATGGTAAAGCCATAGGCAAGTCTAAGAAAACTCCATTATTAAGACCAAAGCTCCTAAGGTGTGTACCATATCCGACATAGTGGGCTCAACAAAACCAATAATAGATCCCAGTCCCACTTACCCTAATATAATTAACAAAATCAATCATTAATAGGCTACTAAAGGACCTCTCTTCTTAAGCAAGAAAAGTGAAACCAAATGCTCTGATACCAATGTAATGGGAATGGCCTAAAATAGCAGAATTAAAAGAATTAGAGTGAGCATTTTTGTGAGATTACTTTGAGAATATGGAGGGTGAACTTAACTGATGGTAGCAACATAAACATAGTACGTAATTAACATGGCATGAACAATACTTTTTCAAGAGAGAGAGTATTAGAGAACATGAAAATAGATGAGGATCGGATTTACTTGGAGCCGGTCCCCCCTCCAAAAGACGTTTGTATTATAGATTCTCCCATCAAGACAGACTTTGTTACAATACAATGTCTGTGTTCCTTGTGACCTTGGTGATGCTATGAAGATGGAAAGCTTCATGCATCACGAGCTTAACATAAACTTTGCAAAAAGCATTAACTATCCCAAGCCTCAGTCCCAAGGTCTCAAACACCTTCGAAGGTGGAGAGAGCTAGCAGGGAATGAGGGTAGGGAAGAGGAAGAAGAAACATTCCATAGGAGAAAGAAATAGTTCCTCACTTATCATCATTTTTCTTGCTTATCATAGTGTAATAGCATAGTAATGAAGATGAAGATGATGGCAAGCTTAAGCATTGAAGCATGGCTCTTGGTTGGATTTGCATTCCATAGCCAAGAGTGCTAGTGTAGGCTCTCCACTTCTCAACAAGCTTGGAGAAGGAGATGGAGCTCTTGCACTTTGCACTCCACACAATGAGAGAATGTGTGTGTGTGTGTGTGTGTGTGTGTGTGTGGGAGAGTATACCCCCTCTCTCATGCTTGGTCCACCTCTCTCTCTCTCTCTCTCTCATATTATTTTATTATTTCCTTTGGACATGTGTCCTCTTTTTCCTCTTTGAGAGAAAGAACTTAATTATTTATTTTATATCTAAATTCTCATTGGACCCCAAAAACCTATCCAATAGCATTCAAACACATCATGAGGGCCACATGTGGAGGATCATTTGAACATGTGTCTTTTATGCTTATTAAGTCATTTGGTTGAATGGAATACTTCAGAACTTTAATCATTTAAGCATGTGAGAAACACCTCAAGCTTTTGGGTAAAGTTTCCACTAAAACTTACCAAGCCAACAAGCACCTCATGCTTGGGTAGGATTCCCACCTCAAGGTTACCCCTAGCTTGCCTAAGGCCAAGGGACTTTTGAACACTAACTTTTGGATGTCCTTAATGATGCTAACCCTACGGTCTTTAAGCTCCATTAGGTAGAATTGCTCTTTGACAGACCATCTCTCATTTGGACCTCTTTACCATTGGCCTCGTGTTGAGATAGATCTATAAGCACATGTCTATATTCTAACCCTTGTTTCCGTTTATTATCCCACATTAAATGATCAATTTAATATGAGAAAATCATTTTGGTTGGTTAGATATAGATTTTATGACACCATATTTTGTACGCATTGCTAAGCGCAACATCTTTCACCAGCGGCCCCTATCAAGAAATCTCAACATGAGTCTTGTTGCCCGTATTAAGATCTTGAACAGCAAGAAACGACCTTTTAAAAGACCCACTTAAGCACTTACTGTGCTCTCTGAAGTGTATCACATTCGGCATACATCTCAACCAAAGCACTACTAAAGCATCATATTAGGCATACTTATTGGCTAAATCATCATCCAAGTACTAAAGTTTGGCCCGGATCCAGTGCCAAGCCTTACATAGCTTTCTCCTCATTTTCCTATTTGATATTTCCTGTCATCAATGTGCTGCAAGAGATGGCATATCGGACATGATACTCCTCGAGCACTTTTTCAACTGCATTCGAAACCTTGGCTACGGCTCAAAACTCCCAGATGGAACAACGACCGAACGGACTGGACTGGTACGGAACCGGCCCCGATGAATCTTTAACGGCCAATATCTTGGTAACTGTAACTCCGATCACTGATCTGAAAAGACCGACGCGCTCCACAAAGTGAGCACTTTAGGCCCATGCATTAATGGCCAATACCTTGGTAATCGTAACTCCGATCACTGATCTGAAAAGATCAACGCGCTCCACAAAGTAAGCACTTCAGGCCCATGTATTCATTTTATTTTTTTCCCCTCAGCTGTAGTTGTCCAATCCAGTACGGATTTGCATCAACTTAAACTTCAACCTGCCATAACTTTTGCCCCGTAGCTCCAATCGACGAGCCGTAAAAACAATCCGATAGAGCACTTCAAGCACTATAATTCTAGATCTTAATCTTCCATCTCTGCTTCACTTCAAGCATACCCCTTCTTAGCATAATCAAGGCATTTGTTGGCCCTTTAAAGTCGCACTTAACATTCATTAACTGTCATAAAATATTAAATCTAACTTTATCAAATGATTTTCTCATATTAAACTGATCATTTAATGTGGGGGAATAAACAGGAACAAGAGTTAGAATAGAGACAATTGCTTCTAGACCTATCTCAACACGGGACCAAAAGGAGAGATGGTTGCATCTCACATTAGGAAAAATATGAACCCTCTAGGGGCCCTTTGGGATTAAGGTTAATTAGAGGCCAGCCAATAGGAAGAGGGTGGTGGACACACTCTATACCCTCAAAAAAGTAGGGGGACAAGGTAGCCTTACACCTCTTAATGGTCTCTTACCTAGTGAGAAGGTAAGGGAGGTGGCTAGGGGAAAGGGGGGGGGGGGGGGGGGGGGTGACCACTTTGACCTTTTTTCCCCCACTTTTGGGCCCGGATTTAAAAATACACTAAAAATTTCAAAATTTCAAAAAATTTCAAATTTTAAGTTTTCCCTCCTTAAAAGGTCCCCTAACCTATTTCATGGTCAAAAAAGTATTTTTGACCTCCAAAAGTCAAAAACGTGCACTAAAAATTTTCAAAAAATTTCAAAACATCATTTTCCACCCTCCAAAGTCTTTCCAAACCTATTCTATAGCTAAAAGTGATTTTCTCTCTCTACAAACCCTTTTCCAAGCTCTCCATGGCTGCAACAACCACATGCACCCCCTATAGTCCAACATTATCTCTCTACTAGCTTTCTCCCATCTCCATTGTAGCACCAAGCAAGCTTCTTCCCCATCTCTTCCCCTTGCCCACCACATAGTTCCACACCAAGCTAGCTCCTCTCCCTTCTCTCACCTCCATTACAGCATGAAACAAGATTCTCCTCTTTCTACTTTCATTCACTCGTACTACATGGAAACCTCTACTCCCGAAGGTGGAAAAAGCATCAACTCACATGATTTGCATACCACAAGAACAGGAGGTGTGAATAGTGCATGGGCATTGCAAGGATTCATCTCCAACATAAAGATAGAATGGTGAGAAAACTACCCTTGTAGCTTACATTCAGAGCTTAAGATCATCTCCATCTTTAAGTTTATCATGCTGGAGGGAAGTAACCTCTTTATGGCTTTCAATGTTTAGGCTTCACGCCTCATAACATTGGGTGGTGCTATTTTGTTGATGGCTTTGGTGCGCCATCTATAGTTTTGTAGCATGTGATTGAGTCTCACAATGTAAGTAAGTTGTGTTATCTATGGAGAGTCATCAAAGATTTTTCTTATAATTTATTCTTTGTATAGTTGTCATTAGATTATTAGAATGATATCATTTTGTACTTTATAACTTTGTGCTCACATAATCTGTTGTTTACTTACAGAGTCAACTTGTTTTGAGAGGACATGAGCAAGCAACCATGTGCAGAGATGGAAATCACCCTATTTTTGTTCCGTGAGGAACCTTTCACTACCGTGTTAAAAGATTTTGATAAGAATAGTAGGATTTTTGTAGAATCTTGAACCAATAGGTACTCTCTAGGAGCTCTTAGAAAATCCATCCCTATAGTACTACTATCTTCCCTAGTGTCATAGACACACAAATACTCGTGTATATGAATCTCTAGATGAGAAAGACAAATACTTGTAAGAGAAGCCTAACAACAACAACATTGTCTCCATTTGTAATTATTTTTATGAGGCTGGATTCCTCCATAAATGCAATATAAATATTTCTTTTTGTTAAATGGTGTCGCACTGAGTGAGAGTATTTTATTTAGATTACTGGAGTTTCATACAGATTTGAGAAATATTGTTGATTTTTTTGGATATTCTGATTTGTCTGTAAGATGTTTGAAGTTTCAAGTCTTAATCATTCCACCATGAAGAAATTCATGCAATATTTTGATTTCAATTTAATCACTAATATTCTTATGAAGTGGATCATAACCTTTGTCAAGATGTCCTCATTTGGGGATGTTGAATATATATCAATAGCAACATTTCAAAAGTTGAGAAAGCTAAATTCTTGCTTTCCAAAATGTTATTGTTTCCATACTATTCCTATGCCAAGCTTGACTTAGAGAAATGACAACTTGAGATGGAGGTGTAGATATATAGGGGTGAATTATTATTGATTCTTGTTTCATCATATATATTATAAAGCCTTTGAGTTTCCACCTTTTTGAGTAGTGTTGACAAGTTTTTGGTATCAAACCTTCTTAAATATCCCTATTCATTCGCTATTGGTAGCTATTTATTTGGTATTGTTAAAGATCATACCAATAGCTATCACCTTGTGAACTTAATTGTTGAATTGCGGATTTGATTTTTACTATGTAACTCATTTGGATCGAGAAAGTGTAAACATAAATTATAGATACATGCATTGTTAACATAGAAGATATGTATAACTCGAACCTATATAACTGCTAATCAAGAAACCTTTGGTCGGATACTATAACAATAGGGGTCACATGTGGTTTTAAATACCAAAGAAATGGCTTAACCAAAACATTTCCAAGAACACGAGGTGAACACAAGGAAGTAAAAATTGGCTCCTTGTTTGGTTGATTTCTAGTGCTAAATGTTCTGAGTGCACAAAATTTGTGAGGCCTTTGACCTTGCAAGTTCACTAAAGTATATGTAACATAGCACATGTGTTCAACAGAAGGGAATTTATATTCTTGTAAAGTTACAGAAACATGTGTAGGTAAGGCCTATAAGGGCTACTTTCAATCCATTGTGGTGAACGGACATGATATAGGAAAATTTGACATAGTGAATACTCCGGACATCAAACACTACAACTCTATCTCATGGACATACATTAAAACAAAGCCCCTATTTGTCATTTTGAAGCCCCAGAGACCCTCAACAAGAGGGACCACAACGGCGCATAGAATGCCCATCCAGGCATAAATAGGGACCAAGATATTTCCAAGAACAGGGGATGGACACAAGTAAAAAATGGTTGATAAGCATGACACAAGGTTTAGGTATCTGCCATTTGGGGGGGGGAGGGGTTGCTATGAACACATTAAACTGCCCAATTCTATCTCATGGACATGCATTAAAAAAAGCTTGTACTTGTCATTTTAGGGGCCCAGGGACCCTCAACAAGAGGGGCCACAAGGGCGCGCAAACTGGATGACCAGTTTGCGCGCCCTTGTGGCCCCTCTTGTTGAGGGTCTTTGGGCCCCTAAAATGACAAGTACAAGCATTTTGGATGGCCAGTTTGCGCGCCCTTGTGGCCCCTCTTGTTGAGGGTCCCTGGGCCCCTAAAATGACAAGTACAAGCTTTTTTTAATGCAGGGCATGATACAATGTTTAGCTATTTGCCATTGGGGGGGGGGGGGGGGGGGGGGGGGGAGTTTGCTATGAATACATCAATTTGCCCAACTCTATCTCATGGCTATGCATCAAAATTTTTGGATGGCTGATTTGCGCGCCCTTGTGGCCAAATTTTGGATGGCTGATTTGTGCGCCCTTGTGGCCCCTCATGTTGAGGGCCCCTGGGGCCCTAAAATGACAAGTACAAGATTTATTTTTATGCATGGCATGATACAATGTTTAGCTATTTGCCATTGTGGGGGGAGGGGGAGTTTGCTATGAATACATCAATTTGCCCAATTCTATCTCATGGCTATGCATCAAAAAAAGCCTGTACTTGTCATTTTAGGACCCCAGGGACCCTCAACATGAGGGGCCACAAGGGCGCGCAAATCAGCCATCCAAAAAATTTTGGATGGCTGATTTGCGCGCCCTTGTGGCCCCTCATGTTGAGGGTCCCTGGGGTCCTAAAATGACAAGTACAAGATTTATTTTTATGCATGGCATGATACAATGTTTAGCTATTTGCCATTGTGGGGGGGGGGGGGGGGGGGGAGTTTGCTATGAATACATCAATTTGCCCAATTCTATCTCATGGCTATGCATCAAAAAAAGCCTGTACTTGTCATTTTAGGGCCCTAGGGACCCTCAACATGAGGGGCCACAAGGGCGCGCAAATCAGGCCTTGTGGCAAAAAAAAAATCAGCCCTTGCGACTATCGTGTGATGCAAAAAAATCATATCCTACTCGGATTTTCCAAAAATCAACGTGCAAGTTGGCAATTTCTTAAAAAATGATGTAAAACAGACATTTCTTACTTTTTCCTTAATCTACGCTCGAACGGGCATTAAAACCATGGAATCTGAAAATACTCAGAGAACCAATGTTTTTTATTGTGTTAAGGACTGCATTTCCTACATACAAAACTTTCTCAAAATCTCACCCTAACACCTTCAAAAGTGGCTTCCAAGGAGTGCCCTCGATCAAAAATTCAAACTGAAGGAAAACAATCAAAATGAACTCCTAGACTGTGTACAAACTTTAAAATAACCAAAATTTCCTTTAAAAAAAAGTTATTGCTAAAAATTTGAAAATAGAACACCCTTAGACTTCCCACAATGATAGAAATCAAAAGGTTCAAGGAGAGGTCTGGTGTCACAAGTGCATGGTAGGAATCTAATCGAGGCTTATTCCGTCAAGATCTCTTATACTTTATTATGTCTTCTCATGTACAATCTTACCAAACAAAAACAAACTTACACTTTAAATGACTACAAATTTTATTTAACTTATCAAACAATCTAAAATATGGTAGACCTAGAGTGCTCTTACACATCAACAAACAAAAAAGTCCAAATTTCTTCTCATTAACTTTGATAAACATACATCTGTGAACACTTTACAAGGAGTAGTGTGGTCATAGTTCTTACATCCATTCCATGACATGGTATGCTCCTGGGGTGACCTATCACATAAAAATATCTTTGGTAGGAGTGCCCTCATGTTAGGAAAGAGTGTGTTGCTGCTGATGAAAAGTTTTTGCATTGTCCTACTAGGGATCTCTTCATGTCAGCATAATGATTTTTGGTGTAGTGGGAGCCACATTGCCGCTGAGGAGAGCTTTGTGCCACCGTAAAAGCTTCATACTATGCCAGTTCCTTGAGCCGTTCTTGCAAACAACGCCACTCAACTAGCATAGCAAGAGGTCACCTTGTAACAAAAACATGTATGAATTCAACATTTGCAAGCTATATAATGAAGACACTTGTTAAGTATATGTTGTACAAATTTGCAAGTATTTCTATCTAGCTGGGAATAAACAATATAAAAATATACATTAGGATGAGACTACCACCCCTAATAAGCATGGATTTGAAGCACCTACCTGCAAGATGTAACAAAGAAGACTGTTTTAGAGGAAAAGTGGTGACACTTGGCCTCTCTAACCTGCAGCCTTTCACTATTTGTGCATAAAAGCAACCTTTGTGCCAAGCACTACAAAACAAGTAGAGGCAACACCTTAGACTTCAAAGTTTATGATAAGAAGAACACAATCAAAAGTAAGAAGTATATTGTTGCCTTGCATAAAGGGGTGTTTTATTCAAATATGTGATGGTATTGGCAAGATATTGAAGAATCGTCAACATTCATCTCACCGATGCTACGACGTTCCTGGGATGACCTCTGCTCACCATCACGTGCGGCCTTCGATGCAAACGTTGCGAACAAGCAAATATGTATGCATACGATTTGTGATGTCCTTGAGCACCATGGTAGTTGTTGCATGAGGAAGCAAAGGATGAAAAGAGAGAGGGGGGAGGGAGAGAGAGGAACATGGGAGAAGACAAGGGGGTAGTGGGGGAGAGAGAGAGAGAGAGAGAGAGTGGAGAAGGAGGAGAGAAGGGGGCAGGGAGGGAGAGGGAGGAGAGAAGGGGACAGTGGGAGAGAGGGAGAGAGGGGAGGAGGAGGAGAGAAGGGGCAAGGAGGGAGAGGAGAGGGAGAAAGGAGGGAGGAGGAAGAGAGAAGAAAGGTTTTTTTTTTGGGGGGGAGTTTTTTTTTTGAAAATTTGGACTTTTAGTGATTGTAAGTTTAAAAAAATATCAAAAAATACTTTTTTGATATGGATATATGTTGGGGGGGAGTTTTAAGTCAAAAATAAGTAAAAATAACTTTTTTTTAAAAAAGTCAAATTTTGGCTCTTAGTGATCCACGTTTTTGATGATGTGGCCACACCTCTTTACTCCCTTCACTTTCAAAAATCTAGAGAGAGAAGGTGACCTCTTAGGTCCACATCCTACATGTGTCTAAAAAAAAGGCTAGAAAAGCCTACTCAAAACTAGCTTCTTGAATGCCCTTGTCCCCTTAACCCTACACACCATTAGCCTTAATCCCTAAAAATTAGGATTCCTTACAAGGCCCATGCAAGGTTCATATTTCTCCTAATAAATAGGGGTCCAAAAGGAGATGGTCTATCAAAGAGCAATATGCAATAAGTGCTTCTAGACTTACCTCAGCAAGGGACCAAGAGGAGAGATGGTTGCATCTCAATAAGGGTCCAAAAGGAGGTAGTCTATCAAAGAGCAATGTGCATCTAATGGAGCTTAAAAGACCTTAGGGTTAGCTTCATTAAAGACCTCCAATGGTTAGTGTTAAAAGTTCTTTGACCTTACGCAAGCTAGGGCTGAGCTTGAGGTGGAAACCCGACCTAAGCTTGAAGTGCTTGTCGAGCTTGATGACTAAGGTGCGTGCTTGATGACTAAGGTGCTTGAGGTGCTTGTCATGCTTGATGACTAAGGTGCTTGAGGTGCTTGTCATACTTAATGGGGGGTAAGGTGCTTGAGTAAAAAAGAAACCCTAAAAACTTCATGAGGAAGGTTCTTAAGAAGCTTCCTATACATGGGGGGGTAAGGTGCTTGAGCCAAAAAGAGACCCTACAAACTTAATGAGGAAGGTGCTTGAGAAGCTTCCTATGCATGAAATTCCCAAAGTTAGGGGAATCTTTGACTTAACTTTCCACTCACCGAAAGGGCACCCCAAAGGGCACATAGGACACATGTCAGACTCTCCCTATGCTTAACCACATGGTGTGCTTAAATTCTATTGGTTGGGCTAAAGAGGGGTCCAATGAGCTTCTAGCTCCATCCAACAAATATCTAGATATTTTCAAGCTCTCTCTCTCTAAGGGGTAAGGAGGACACTTGTCCAAAGACTACCCATGTACTTGAATGCAGGCTGCATGTGATTGTCTAGGGGGGACAGGGGTCCAATGAGCTTGAAACATGTGTAAAAGCTACAACTCGCCCCAAGCAAGCAAGGGGGATGCTCGGGGGATATACACCACACACACACTCATTTTGTGGATTCATTTGCACTTGATAAAAGTTGAGGAACTCCACCTCCTTCTCCAAGCTTGTGAGAAGTGAGAGCCTACACCAACACTCTTGGCTATGGAATGCAAATCCAACCAAGATCCATGCTTCAATGCTTAAGCTTACCATCTTCATTACTATGCTATTATGTATGCTTGCAAGAAGAGTGATGATAAGTGAGGAACTATTTCTTTCTCCTATGGAATGTTTCTTCTTCCTCTTCCCTACCCTCATTCCCCGCTAGCTCTCTCCACCTTCAAAGGTGTTTGAGGCCTTGGGACTTAAGCTTGGGATAGTTAATGCTTTCTACAAAGTTTATACTATGTTTGTGATGCATTAAGATTTATATCTTCATTGCATCACCTAGGTCACAAGGAACACAAATATTGTATTGTACCAAGTCTCTCTTGATGGGAGAAACTATAATACAAATACCTGTTGGAGGGGGGACCGGCTCCGTATGAATCCGGCCCTCAACTATTGTCATGTTCTCTAAACTCTCTCTTGCAAAAGTATTGTTCATGCCAAGTTAACTAAGTACCATGTTTATGTTGCTACCATCAATTAAGATCACCCGCTATGCTCACAAAGTAATCTCACAAAAGTCCACCTAATTTCCTAATTCCGCTACTCTCAAAGTTCATAGGCCATTTCCATTACATTGGTATCAGAGCATTTGGTTTCTCTTTTCTTACTTAAGAAGATAATAATTAATGGTTGATTTTGTTACCTATATTAGGGTAAGTGGGACTGGGATCTATTATCGGTTTTGTTGAGCCCACTATGTGGGATACGGTGCACACCTCGGGAGCTCATAGTACGGTGCACACCTCGGGAGCTTTGGTGTTAATAATGGAGTCTTTTTATACGTGCATACGGCTTTACCATTATTGAGCTATAAGAAGTCTGAAAGGAGCTATCCCTCGATAGCTTTGCTATGTTAGACTCATTCTACTACTCTCTATAATTAACCAATTCGATCCGTGGGTGTAGATATTTAAGTGTCTATTTTCATAGGCTAAGAGGAGTAGCAACTAAGGTTTTGAATTGCCAAAGCATACACTAAGTAAAACCATAAGTTTAATTAACATGGCTGACAATAACCAAGAGAGTAGAATGAACATTGATAGCTTTGATTTTGCACATGAAGGTGCTAATGATGATGGCCCCATGTTTGTTAAATTTCTTGTCACTAGGTTGCAACAAGCTATGGGCAACCCTGCTTTGCAAGCCGAAGTTACTCAACAACTTCGTGCTTATGGGATTTTCTTTCCTCTCCAAGAGGAGAGAGAGCTTAGGAGGCCTCTTGATGAGACCCCCAAAAGAAGACTCTCTCCCATATGAGAGGAGGAATCCAAAGATCAAGAAAGTAATGAATCCCTAAATTCCTTTGAAGATGTGGCTCCACGAAGAAGGCGGACTAAACGATTGCCAACTCCTCCCAAGAGGAAACGTTAACACATAGTCCTTCTCCTCGTCATTACAAAAGGGAAGAGAGGAAACCAAGGAAGAAAAGGGCAAGAAAGAGGTCACCCTCTTCTCCTTCTTCTTCACTCTCCTCCTCTAATGATGAAAGCTATGGCTATTCTCCTAGAGAATACAAGAGGGGAGGACATCGCAAATCTTACCCTGCATGGCGAAGGTCACAAAAGCTAAAGAAGTTCAAAGAGGGAGGAACGAGTATCTCTTTTCTCACCTATGATGGCGCCTTTTGTGCTACCGACAAAGTATTGGCCTTCATCCAACAATTTGATGCGGCCTTTGGAGACGAGGGCTTCACGGAGTCCTCCAAGCTACGCCATGTAGCTATGGACTTCCAAAAATCGGCTCGTCAATAGTGGGCTAACCGTCGTGGCAACGGCAAAGCCCCAAAGACATGGAAAAGTCTACGAGTTTCCATCATGAAGCAATTCCTTACAAGTGATGCAAAGGACAAAATGCTTACCAAATGGTGAAGTTTAAAGCTTCTCTCTCATGAGTCTATCCACAAATATGTGGACAAGTTTTGGGGTTTCTATTATTGTATACCTGCAACCCATATGTAGCTGCTTCTACCATAGCAACATTATGTTGTATTTCCTCTGCTAACTTCTTCATACCACCCCTCCCAAAATTCAAGCGGAGCGGCTCACCTGTTGCTTTGAGATGAATCTTCTTGTCTTTCCAAAAGACCACATTTTTCTTGTAAGCTTCATCAAAATCCTCACAGTCTTTGCATTCATGATCTTTACTATCACACCACATGCAGTGGTCATCCCAATCCTTGTGTGGAGGTTGTTGCCTGGGCTTTGAAGTGGAACCCTTGGTACCTACCCCTTCAAGCTTAATTGCTTTCAAATTTAGATCTAATTCTTGTATACTTTTGATCAGCTCGTTAAGAACAGGCTCCTCTAATTTTTGTTTCCCAGAGGCTGACTTTTCCTTAATTTCTTCATCCGTTGTCTCCATGGGATCAACCACAATTAGCTTAACCACTCTCATATGTCGCTTTAATCATGTTAACTACTTCAGAAACCAGCTTCCAATCAGATGTTAAACCCAATTCACCTATTGAATCATCAAGTAGCTGCACCAAGCTCTTTTTAAGCCGTGGATCAGCAACTTGGACAAATAACTCTACCCGTTCTGGTTTCAATGACCACTGCTCTCTCGTAGATAGCTACTCAAATTTCTTCTTAAATTCTTGTGCCAGCTCTCTTGCAGATAAATCCTTGTTTTTCTGTTGGATCCACTTCATAAAACTCTGGTTAGTTACCCTTTGAGAATCTTCAAGGAAATACTCCTCCTGTAATGCCTTTTTAAAATTCTGTCAGTTTGGTCCTTGTGCAGCATGTATCTCCCCAATTCGAGCCCTAAGTTCCGGCAGGACAATCTAGTGGAAACCTTCAACTACTTCATGATCATCAATCCCATTATCCTCCATAGATTGCTCATAAACTTTGCAATATTTTGAAACATCTCAATCTTCGAACCATTGCAATTTTTTTGTTATTGCTTGTCAAGATTTTCGTATCCGCTCATGCAAATTAAATTGTTGTTGTGCAGCTTGTTGCTGCTATATGTAGGCAAAAAATTACTGCATCATATCCTGCATCACTACCTCTTGTGGTGGGAAATAAGAGAGACAGATGCAAGACACAAAGCAAAAGACTCTGACAACACCTTAAATGCTAAAAAATTGACAACCGAAATGTTTTAAGCTGCTAATGATTAGCCGAACTGGAATTCGATTACAAATGTTCGCCGTTAACGGCCCTGATGGTGTTAAGAGAGTTTAAATGTACTGCAAGAGATGGCATACCGAACATGATACTCCTCGAGCACTTTCTCTACTGCATTCAAAACCCTGACTACAACTCAAGACTCCCAGAGAGAACAACGACTGAGCGGACCGGACTGGTACGGAACCGGCCCCGGTGAATGTTTAACGACCGATATCTTGGTAACCGTAACTTTGATCACTGATCTGAAAAGACCGACGCCCTCCACAAAAGTGAGCACTTCAGGCCATGCATTCATTTCAGTTTTGTCCCTTTAGTTGTAGTTGCCCAATCCGGTACGAATCTACATCAACTTAAACCAACCTGCCATAACTTTTGCACCGTAGCTCCAATCGATGAGCCGTAAAGACAGGCCGATAGAGCACTTCAAGCACTACAATTCTAATTCCTAATTCCTCTTCTGTGCTCACTTCAAGCATACTCCTTTTTAGCATCATCAAGGCATCTGTTGCCCCTTTAAAGCCGCACCTGACATACATTAACCATAAAAATAGCTTGTTATCAAGCCCTGAACACTGATCATTAATCAAGTAAGCTTCAAATAAGCTCAACTTGCATTTTTTTGGCATCTTTATTAGCATGGGAGCGGAGCTGCACCCTGGAGGATTCACCATGAAAAACTTACTGCACCGCGTAAGTGCATGAGAGGGGGGGTTTTTTACAAGTTGCATAAACGTATAAGTTAGGGGCAGACCCCCAATAATTTATCTCCCAAGCCTAAAAATAATAGAGGGGTTATCATATTTATGGTTGGGGGGGGGGCCTGATTCGGGTTAATTACTTGTAACGACTAGTCACCACCAATGTGCACTAGAACTCAGATGAATTTAGGGAAAGTTTTTTTTCAGGTCACGCATCAAATTTTGCATCAAGCCCATAGATAAGGGCTAATTTGGAGCAAGTCAATGGTTAATTTACACTAGCTTTGGATAGATTAGAATAGCAAGAGTGCAGGCCATTATGAAAAATATGAACCCTAAATGGACCTTGTAAGAGCAACCAATCAGATTTTAGTCAACAATAGGACATAAAAGGGGGGGTGGATAGCCCATATCTATGTACCTCAAAATTATATCATGTAACATATCTATGAAAGAGCTCGCCAATGCGAAGTTGGAAATTCTAAAGTTATGGCCATTTACAAAAAAATGCAAAAAATGGTGGGATCGTGGCCACAAGCCTATTCTCATTCGTATGGAGAGTATATTCCAAAGCATCTTTGATCCTAAAGGGCTCTTTTGGGGTTCATAATTTTCCTAATGGTAATCGGGCACATAGTTTGAAAGTCAAACTAAAACACATTGAGGGTACATCTAGTTATCAACAAAAGTGATTCCTTGTACGTTGTCAATCACTATGATATACACTCTTTGACTAGTTTTTCTCACTTAAATCATATGAGACCTAAATTTTGTATGTAAGATAGGGGCATGATAGTTTTCTTCATTGATTGTCGTATAAGCGTAGAAAGGGGGATCATATTCCCTAATATGAGTCGTATATAGGGGTTTTATCAAAGTTGTTCGCTCGCAGGTGGCGTCCCGTTTTGTATATAGAGTGAATCCCCCGGGAGCTGTACGACACCGCGCTAAACATCAACAACAAAATGAAACCGAGAAGGATCACATACCAACCACTTGGGATGCCACTTCAACACCATGCCTCGAGCAACCAAGAACCTGATCCGCACAAGTCCAACAACCAGCAAGGGGGAGACCTCACTCCATCACCTCGAAGAAAAACCGCAATGTCACATCGAAACCTCCATATCTTGACCACCGCTTCACGCTTGAGGGGGAGACAACCCCATTGAAAGTGGGACCTCCACTGCCACCATGTAAGGCAGCCCCTACATGAACTGCCTTGTATGTCGGAGATCTAACCAAGGGCGCCAGGAACACACACATCGGGCGAGCATGATGACTTTGCGACGAAGTTGAGCAGCCACCAAGCCTTCAAGAAGAAAAGTTTGCCTTGTTGCAACCCCAAACACCAACAAAGAGGGCGTGTGCAGCAAAGTGCCCCACCCTAGGAGCACCCCCACCCCAGCGCGATCGAAGCCATAACTCTCTCCGCAGGCAGTAGAACCGGCACAGCGAATCTGCTCCGAGCACGAGCTCCCCCAAGATCTCTAGACAAGCCACCTATGGGCTCCCCAATCCGATGTGGAAACATTGGAGATACCTTGTGAACAACGCATGCTAGGGTTTTGGGTTTCCTGCACAGACAATGCGCAACAACCTGAACTTCAAAAAACTCCATAGAGAAACACAATCTTTGTATCTTCAATTTTACCTGTAAAGAAATTCCTCAAGGCTCTGAGTGGATTTAGAGCTCAAGTAAGTGGCATTTTTGTATGTCTTTAAATGGACTTAGTGACAGAGACATAGAAAGGACCTTTGGACAAATACTTATGTCTATGTTTTGTGTCATAATCAAAGGATGTTCATAATTTTCTCCATACTTATGACAAGAGAAGTATGTGGGGAGCACATAAAAGGCCTATATAGAAACTTTAACCGAAAGAAACATATCATATGTGGGCCCTGCAGGGAAAAATGATGATTATTTAAGTTGATGAACCGATCAAGTTGTATAAATCTAGAAAAACACATACAAACACTCCATGATAGACATGTCCAAAAAGAATTACATAATAGCTAGGCTTTTAGAGCGAGCCCATACCCATAGCATGTTACTTGCTTCTTACATGTATCATTCTTCGTACGTACGTGTGTGCGTGCGCACGCACACACGTGCATTCATGCTTCAATGGAAGTGCATGAGAAATTGCAAATGATTTAATATCTTGAGATCCTTCACGTTAAGCAATGAGTCTATAGCCAATCAAATTCAATGAGTAGATTCTTATGTTTCTTCAGAAGGAGCAAGACAACATAAGCAATAACAATAACATGCTCCTTTTTTGTTTTAAATGTTGCTTTAAAGTCAACAAGAATCTCCACATTGGAATAACAAAAAAATTAAAAAATTTATGATAATTGTATTACAATTTTTTATTTGTGCCAAGATCTTACGTCAAGGTTAAACCAATGATCTTCATGTTAATGATAAATTGGTCGTTTTAAGTACTAGACCACAAGACCAGGGATGATCTATGATGTATAATCTTGTGGTCTAGTGCGAGCACGGCATAAATATGTAATTTTTTGGATATATCAATATAAACCACTCACCAATGTGAGTTTTGGAAGAAAAAAAAGGATTATACAACATAGACCTTTTATGTGTCCGTCAAAGTCTCTGGTCGCTTGTTCTGCAACCAGCCACCTGCTACTACAGCAGGTCCTTCATCGGCAGAATGTGCTCCCCAATGTTCCGTGCGTTGAGGTGTCAGGCTGGCGTAAGCTTTGTAATTCCGGGTGCTGACGGGTAAGGCTCCCAGAGACTTTGACGGCCGGGAATAGGCCCTGGTCGACCCACTCAGCAAGCTCCCGGCTGTCGCCAGTCACGTGACCTGCAGAATAGGCCTCCCAAGGCCCATTCCCTATACCATCGAGTTCGAGTTCGACATAAAAAAAATACAATTAGCGACTTTACATTCATCACGCAATGAAAGAGTCACACATCATTGACTCGATTTTAGCAAGTTTAAGGAGACAGCTTCCTTGAAACTCATAATCCCTTCAATACAAACCTTTTTTGCTAGGAAAAGGAAGAGTTAAGAAATGAGAAAGTAAGCTGTCAATGTGTGTACCAATTTTCAGGACTTAGTTTAGTAACAAAAAGGTGCTTTGCTCTTTAGTACACCATCCCAATTAGAAGCCACTAGCAAAAATAAACTTTTCTACATGCTTTCTATATTGCCATGGGAGACTCGGCTCTAAGTAGGTAGGTCTCAGCAATTTCTAAAATAAAGTGAAAGTTCAGTATGTCTGTATAAGGCTATTGAGAGGGGCAGGTCATTAGGGGTGGCTCCCCATATAGCCGATGTAAGTTTGGTCTCTGGATGATGTCATGGCTCGGCACGAGCATGGCAAGTTCTTGTAATTTTTCGAGATGATCAATATAATTCACTCACAATTGTGAGTTTTGCTATTAAAAAAAAGGCTATTGAGAGGAATTTAATAACAAAAGGCTTCTTGTGTGAGAGAAAAAGCAAGAAAGTGACTTACAACATTTGCTATCACAATGAAACGAGAGAGCGAGAGAGAGAGAGAGAGAGAGAGAGAGAGAGAGAGAGAGAGAGAGAATCTCTGCAAGCATCTCCTATTTTTTATTTTGTTGCTCTGGTGAGCACATAATATGTGTTTTGAAATCAAATGTAAGAACATGGACCATCAAATAAATTACTGAATTTTAAAATGATCACATTGTACCCTAATCCAAACTCTATATGCTCTGACCTACAGATTATGAAGTATATCTTCAATAATAAAGATTATATCTAAATTTAATCCTTTTTTTAAAGCTAACCATAAGAGGCTTGCTACTCTTGACTATAGAAGGTAGCATAGTTAAGAGTTAATATGCAATGGTTATAAAAAGCATATCTAATGGAAGACAAACCAGTCAAATGTTATTTGATTTCATAACTTTCAATCAAAATTTTGACGGTAAATTTAAGTAACCCCTGTTTTCTAATTTTTTAGATACAATCAGATCATTAAGACCAATTACGAAATATAAGCATATTTTAAAACAACCCCAAATCGTTTAAGAATCTAGATCTTTAGATTCTTCCTCCAAGATCTTTCCTTTGATATATCGTATAGTATGCAGTATAGTATGTAGACCTTTATTTAGACCATAAAATGGTCTCTTGAAGTGTTTTTTTGGTGTTAACAAAGACAATACTTTTTTTACATTTTGACCACCTTTGATTGCAATGGAAGAGGAAGACAACCTCTACTTGATGTGGTTTGCAGTGTAGCCAAGTAGGGGGTACCAGCTGGAGGAAATTTGAGAAATGGCTCATTAGCAGAGAATATTCGCTCTTATGTTTTGGGGGTGGAGAGAAGGTGTGAGAGAAGGTTGCTCAAGCAGGAGGCCGTAGGTTGTGCAAACAGAAGGCAGAAGAGGGAGGGAAGGGGGGGCCATTGAGGAGGAGCCTTGAGACGATGATTCTTCCTAATAGTTGAAATGAGAGCCAAGAGGGTGCCACATATGTAGATAGATCGCATATGTGAATTTACTTCTAAAACAAGTGTGCAATGACAAAGCTAAAGGTATTCAAGAAAATATGGTGCCTTAAAAAACTCAAATGCAGCTATCAATATCCCCATCATAGGGGATCTAAATCGAAGTAGTTTAAGGATGACCAAATGATGGTTAAAAGTGATAAAAGAAAGAAAATACAGGTCCAACAACCATGTGAGACCTTATTGAAAACAAGAAAAAAAACCTCCTAAGGTGACTCTAACAGATAAATACTATCCATCTCATAGAGTCACAGGCCTACTTGAATAGAGGCTTTTACCCTCAAGGACCTCTCGATTTAGAGGGCCTTCTAAAAAGGAAAGGCCTTTAGTATAGAAAGAAAGCTTAATACGCTCCTGCTAATGGGTTGTTCCCTTTGCATGTGCCCATCTCTTTCAAGTTTTGTGGTAAGAAATAACACTTACAAAAAAAGTTGGAAGATTATTGGCTTCTAATAGTTGGTTGAGAGCTAGTTCACGTGATAGTGTGGTTGGCCATCGGCAACTTGCCTTGGTGAGTTCTCATGGAAGAAATTTGAAAACATGAGAGAGGGAGAGATTTTCTTTTTAAGAAATATGAAGGAAAAAATGTAGGTAACAGAGAAAAGAAAGACTGTAAACAATGTTTATCTTTTTCCCCATTCAATGAGGAACACTTTTTCTTTTATTTATCTTCAATTGTGGTTGCCATCTTGCTCCACCCCTTTGGCATAGAGCCATCTAAGAACTTGTTGGTAGCAAGTTGCCAAATTTTTAGTAGAAACAATCCATGTGAACCAAAAAAAATGACAACATGTTGCCACCATTTTGCAAGCCAAGCACTCATGTGAACTATACCTTAGAGGAGAAGCTTTGCTTTGGAGGGTGGTACAACCTACAATAACCACCCTCCATATTGAAGGGTGTTTCAGGGAGGAGAATCTTCTTTGTTTGGTTTATGGGAGAAGATGGAGGGCCTCAAAAAGCACCTCAAAAACAAAACTTGTAATAAGCCACAAAACTGGCTGAAGCTACATGGTTATGATTAGGATTCCAATAAATGCGACATAACTTTTGTATATGACATTAAAACCTCATGAAGCTTCATGTGTATGGGTTTAAGATATGAAACAAGTTTTCAAATACACAATTTGCATGAAAAGCCCAACCAAAAAAAACTTTTCTAAAATAAGCAATTTGGAAGAGTAGAAAAAATATCGACGATTTTTGAATATAATTAAAAATCTTGGTATATCGGGGGATTTTCAAAAGAAGTTTGGGCCTACTTAACAGTGAATTGATTACTTTCAAAAGAGAATTGAAAAATTATCCATCTGCTGAAATTAATTACAGAAGACGGCTATGGAAAGACACCTTTAGACTTTCATTTAGGTTTGTACTATTTTTTTATCAACTCGTATTGAGTGTTGGATGTAATTCCCTGAAAGCATTTTCTATTTAGATAGCGTACATAGTGGTAGAGAATTTCTTGCAAAAGTCTCTAAAAGCCACAAAAGTGGCTACTATTTTCCAGGACTAGTGTTAAGGGGGTCTAAAGGGGAGGTATCTTGATGGGGCACCACAACAAGAGGAGGGACTTGCACGAGAGGAAAAACAAATTGTGAATCCGAGTAGAACATGGGCAGGTTGAATTTACTAACTTGCTAACACCTTGGGCATCCCGATCCTCAAGCGTTGCACTGTAGGTCCCCTTGACTATCACTTGGTTTTAGAGATAAATTTGTTAAGTTTAAAGGTGTGACAATTAGCCTTTGCTCTTTCATTTGAGTTGCGAATCATTCTTCTAGCTTATGGCATCGGCTTATTTCCCGCCCCTTGACCCAAATTTTACTTCTCAAATTCACATGGCAAGCTTCCTTGTTTAAGCATTGCAAAGGCATTTCTCAATAGCATATTTCAAATATCTTGGCAATATGGGTGTGTAATCTTTTCCACATCAGTTTTCAATATTCAAATTCTTCAATATGGGCTATTTGCTATCTTGGTTGGATGAGACTAGTTAGTTGGGACAATGTTGTCTTGGCAAAATTGTACCACTCGGGGTTGTAGTATGGAATTTGTACACGTACATTGACACTTGTATTGATCTATTGTTTTTTCCCCTCAGCTTTGTGTTTTCCTAGAGATCTTGAGGGGGGTTTTCCACTTATGGTTGTATCTTGTTATGTGACTTTTAGAGCTGTATATTGAAACTAGGAGTCTACTTTTGAAAAATCAAGCCCCACTTTTTCGTTCAAGGATGAAAGAGAGATAAGAAGAAGAAGAGAATTTTACCGTTGTAGGAAACTATCCCAAGAGACCTTAAAGATCTATTTGGCGGAGAGAGAGAGAGAGAGAGAGAGAGAGAGAGAGAGAGAGAGAGTAATTTAAGTCGTAGGAAACTATCCCAAGAGATCTTAAAGATC
Organism: Adiantum capillus-veneris; assembly: GCF_014529385.1. Taxonomy (NCBI): domain Eukaryota; kingdom Viridiplantae; phylum Streptophyta; class Polypodiopsida; order Polypodiales; family Pteridaceae; genus Adiantum; species Adiantum capillus-veneris. The sequence goes on along the minus strand of NC_140938.1, from coordinate 100,749,579 downwards.
TATCCGACGAGCAAGAGCTGTTATTCACGAGGAAAGAAGAAGAAGAAGAGAATTTTTAACGTCGTTGGAAACTATCCCAAGAGACCTTAAAGATCTATCCAACGAGGAGAGTTGAACTCAAGACATGTTATTCAAGAGGGAAATGGCATAACTAATCTACCACACTTGGGTGATAAAAAGCCCCCCCCCCCCCCCCCCCCCCCCCCCCCCCATTTCATAGAATTTTGTCTGATTGAACACATTATCTTTATGTCCTCCGCAAGATTATTCATTTTAAGGCGCTATGAAGCTTGGAGGACATGCTCATACAATGGGCAAATACGATGTGAATATGAACTAATGAGGTTGAAGGCAGGTGTACATTTTTCTCGCCTTATTCACACACACACATGAACTAATGAGGTTGAAGGCAGGTGTTACTTTTTCTCTCCTTATTCACACACACACACACACACACACACACACACACACACAACATAGCTATAAGAGACCTCAAAGATTTATTCAATGAGCCTTGAACTCGAGACGTGATGAAAGAGACCTCAAAGATGTATTCAATGAGCCTTGCACTGAAGACCTGATGTGAGAGAGAGAGAGAGAGAGAGAGAGAGAGAGAGAGAGACTCCTTCACTTGCGTTTTTCCAAATTGATTAAAGAATTTGAAACCATATAACTTTCCATTACATTTGCCTAAGAAAGAGATAATTTACAAGAAGAGCGACTCTGTCTCGCTTGAATGAGGAAATGTACAAGAGGTCATAAAATCTATACGAAGCCTGCCTACTCTCCCCTCAAAAATCTTCAGTGATGCTGTCGTCCATCTCTTTTTCTTGATTGATGAAGCCTTTTAATTTGAGCTTCAAATGACTACACAATCAATCCATATAACGCTAATCAAGAAACCCATACTCTGTGTTGTCCATCCCCATTGCTTGATTCTTAAAGGTAATACCAGTAAAAATTTTCCAGTTTGAGCTTTGAGTAACTTTAAGCTTTTGAGCTTTGAGTAGCTGTACAGTACAATTCACATAGCACTAATGAAACCCATCATTTTTGTTGTGATTGGTTGATTCCGTAAGGTAATCACCCCCTCCCCGAGTTTTGCCGAAAATATTTGAATCCAAAAAGAAACAAGTGTGAAATGAAGCTCTCACTGGTTAAGCTCCAAATGCTAGTGCTTTGAAACAATCAGCTGCAAATTTGCATATCTTGACAGGCACATTGGCACCAGGGGTGTTCTCATACTTCCAACACTCCATATCGATGCTAGATAGCTTCACCTAGATCCCAGAACCCATGTCAGTTTAATCCAAACCAGAGCACATCAACATGTAAAGGCGGGCAGCCGGCACACTTACCTCGTTGTGGAGAGTTGGATGATTACAAACACGCTTAACTATGCATAGAATGCTTACATACATCACACAAAGCACTTAAGTTGCAGCCATGATTATGCAGGCATTATACATACTTTCGAGCAGATTGTAGTACTTTTTGACATGCTAGATATGTGGACAACTCCTAAACAATTGCCTCTCGGAATGATAAAATCACAACCTACCTCGATGTGGAGAGTTGGATGATTACAAACATGCATAGCATGCCAACATACGTCACACAATGAAATTGCAACCATGACTAAACAGGATCATGAATACATTTAAGCAGATTGTGGTGATTTGACATGCTCTTTCTGTAGCAACATATTTACGTCCAATTGCCTCTCAGAACGATGAATTCACAGCGTGCCAAATTCTTTATAGAAGAGACAGAGTACTCATATGTTTACCTTTAGCTGCATTGTGTACACCAGTTAGAGTCTTGCGGCCTGCAACAGGCCTGCAATGGAAGAATGAACAGCACAATGTTTAGAGCATGGACCTATTTTAAAGAAAACAATCACTGTCATAGAATGAGGAGATCGGTACCAGAAAGAATCTGTTGACAGGCTGTTGCAGTACTCTAAAGGGTCTTTAGTGCCTCTACCACCACTCGGGCTTTCTTTTTATGCCTGTCGTAAAGCTTCGAGGCCATGCATGGGCTTAGCATCCCTAAGAATGACTTCATCTTGCAGCTCACAGCACTGAAGAACAAACTCGCAAACATACCTATTGACAAGTATAATAGCAATGTCCCCAACTCTACGTCTATGGACAACTCTGCAAAATTAGATATGCAACTTATAAGCCAAAACAAGTGCATCATCCAAATCTCTATGTGCAAGTAAGTAGACACAGGAATGAAATTGTATGTTAAGACACAAGAATGCGTTCTCAAGACACTACAGTGGTTGGTCCCACTGGTCCCTAGTCTTGGAACAACATGTTCTACAGTTGTGACTCCTTTGACCCTTGCCGAAGTATACATGAAATGTCTTACCTCTTCAAATTGGCTTTTCTTGACTGTTACACGAGACTGAAATTGAGACAAAAGCTCTTCAACCTCCACTTTGGCATTCTTGAAAGGAAAGGACTTGTTGAACGTGCGCTCACAAAGGATTTCAACTTCAGCATTGAAAACTGCAATCAAGGGTCTGTGGTCCGAAAGAGTCAGCTCTGATCGCCTATATGACAATTGCTTCAATCCCTTTCCGTGCCACAATATGCGATCACACCTGTTGAAATCAGACATGTAATCCTGACAAAAGGAAAGGCATCTCTTCACAAGTGTGTCAGAGCATGTGCAGCAGTGTGCATGCACACATGCCTCACGTGTGTGTGTGTGTGTGTGTGTGTGTGTGTGTATGTGAGTGTGTGTGCGCACGTGCATTTGAATTCTCCTTGTTGGCGGATTCTTGTAAAATGTCAGGGGCCTAAGCTCTCTGAAAGACTGAAATCAAATTGTCAAATCTTGGATTTCTCATATGGCACCCTGGGGGCATAAGAGTTGTGAGGTCCAAAGCATGACCCCCCCTCCACCATCTTGCCCCCTCTAATCCTGTTTCGTATGACGGCATGGAGAACGTCTTATCAGCTTTCTTTCAACAGATTAAACCCCTTCATGTGAAAGGTACTCTATATATAACCAGGCTATGTTTTTTGTATTTGACCTTGAGGCTATGCAACATGTTATCATCAGTGGATGATATTTTGTGTGTGTGTGTGTGTGTGTGTGTGTGTGTGTGTGTGTGTGTGTGTGTGTGAGAGAGAGAGAGAGAGAGAGAGAGAGAGAGAGAGAGAGAGAGAGAGAGAGTTCAAAAAATAGCAACCATGCCGGAGTTCGTCGCTTTTCCCCAGGCTTTGCACCTTCTCCAACATAGCAATAGGAATTTACTGCGTACTTATATGTGGGTGCAAATGCTATGACACCCTCCTTCCATCCATCAAAGGTACCTCCTGGTTCCATTGCTTGCCTCAGCTGTAAGCAAAAGGAGCAAATGATGAGGCAAATATCCACTTTCAACACCCCACTTAGACCACCTTATAAGAACATTCCATTGTTCATTTTGCAAAGAAAAGAAGCATATCTTGCACCCTGCATCAAAAGAAGACTTCTATACACTCTTATGATGAGGATGAGTAACTAACAACTCATTGATAACGTGCACACAGTTAATCTGGCAGGACATAGCTTGCCATTTGTGCTTCATTATGTCCACAATTAGGCTCTAGCGTACCGAGGACACTCTCACTTTTACTCAATCATGTTAGAAAAGGCACCTGATCCTTTTGAAGGAGAGCGGTCCAGTCCTCCCTGGCCACAAGAAACCTGGCATCACTGTCCACTACATTGAGCCGATAATTCAAATCTCCAAGCCAGATTATTCGACTACAACGTGCAAAATCCAAAGAAACCTTCTTAGTGAACACAAGTACATACAAAATTTCTCCTCTAGTTGAAAACATTAATCACTACTACACATACATGGGCATGTACAAATTATCATACATATGCATTAACTGATTGTACAGGTTATATCCTCAAATACATCAATTTCCCTCTGCTTTCTCACTAGGGTGAGGTAGAGAAAACAACACATTAGCTTACTCGTGCCCCCATATGGTCTTTGGAAATTCTGTATCAACCAATTTGGCGGAAGAAAAGTGGGTGCGCTTCAAGATTTCCGCTACGTCTGCATTCCTGCGGAATTCATCTCCTTCCTTCTCTCCAGATGTCAAATGGGTGCAAACAAAACAAAAACTAGTCTCATGCAACACCATACTCACTGAGATAGACCCCTGCATTCAGCAGATAAGACGTGACTAAACAGAACAAGATGGATAAGATATGCATGGTAAAATGGAAATTAAGTATTTAAGGAGTTTGAATGTGTCCTAGTCCAAGCATGCATGCATGAACACATAGAGTATCTGGTTTTTTATTGACAACACACAAGTGCCTGAGTGTGCAGCATACACATCCCTAGTAGAGTATATTTGTAAAGAAAGATTGTCTAATAAATCAAGAATACATGTAACTAAAAACATGAAGAGAACATCAGAACTCATTAAAAGGTAAGCGAATACAACACATGCATGCACGCGCACACACACAGTACACATACAGAAGAATGAGTGAACATGTGAATTACCTTGTTCCCCAAGCAGCCCATGATGCCGAGACCAACGCAGGACACTGTCAGATTGTGTATGTGGCGTCGCAAGTTTCTGCGAACCCAGATAGAGACGTGTATGCCAACCATCTGCTTGCTAGCAACTCTAACATAGCGAAACCGTTTCTTGACTGGAATGGTGAGATTCGTGAGAAGCCTGGACAGAGGCGATAATGATGGTGTGATAATAGTATCCTCGTCTGTTGACCCACCATCGTGAGGCAGGTCAAAAGAAACTGGCTCTGACTCACTTCTTTTAAGGCGTGCTGCCTTCAGACCAATGCATTCAGTTCTCCTGTATACCTCAAGTAGGTTTTTCTTGGCATGCCCCGCTTCTATGTCATCATGCCCTTTAAAACATGCTGGGGATGTTTCCAAGGGCACAAAGCTGGTCTCTTCATGGATAAGGATGCGCTCCGAATCGATCTCAGCATCGCCCGAATGAACATCAGAAACTTCTGATCTATCATCTGCTATAGGCGATGAAGGTGCACTACGACATTTGATGTTCTTCTGATTCGAGGCATTCAAAGTTTCCCGTATCAAAGCTTGCCATTTGATTGCAGGGCCATTGTCCTCTGCGCCAAATACGTTACCAGCATTTAGAGGCACGATCTCTTGAAAGCTGCAAGGCATGATGAAGAAAACTCTTTGAGCCCACAAAGATTTACATCATGTCAATTCAACAGAGAAGATTTTCATAAGGCCAGTCACGTAATCATTCACACACGCATGGGTGCGGGTGCATGCCTTATGGGATACAAAGCAGGCAGTTCAGCTAGCAGGGTATTTGAGTGCTCATGCGCTTTCAGCCATATACACCGCACACATATCAACATCAATGTTCATCTTGGAACTCTACAAATATAATCCAGCAGATCTTGTTGAGCTAACGCGGCCATATGACCAAACAAGCATAGCAAAGCCGTCTTACGCCATAAATGACCTATGTAGAATGATTTAGCAGGAAAGATGAGAGAAATTGTTAACCTACCCTAAAACATAAACATCAGCAGGGTCATTCATTTCTAGCCAGTCTTTCAAATCAAGTTGTGAAGGAGGTGTTCTTCCTGCGACATTCCACGTACCAACAGCTATCCTGCACCACGCTATTCAAATACTTGAAAACATTGTGACAAGAAACACGGGCAACTTGTAACAAGCAAGAAGGTTTGCATACCTCAGTTCCTCTGTTCTGACGCACTCTCTGCTATATGTGGCTGAGTGCCGCCTTCTCAAAGTGTCGACTCTCCTCCTCGGATTTTCATCTGCTATCATGCAAAGCCAGCATGAAAACCCGACTTTAGTGACCTTACGCTAAAGTAAGAACCTCAAAACAGGAGAAATAGGAGGCAAGATGATGTGCTTACCATCCGTCCCCTCCTTTCTAGACATCAAAGGGGAGAAGTCTTTCATTGCATATCTTTGTGAGCGCGTCGATGTCGTATCTGTGAAGAATTGGACGCATTGAAAGTTATGCATTCGCATAGACTAGTCCTAATGAACCATGTAAAGATTGGGAGGCTAATGGATGCAAATGACCAGAACCCATGATTAATGGGTTTTCATCATTGAAATTGCACATATTTGCCCCTTAAAATTGATGAAACAGTATCTTCACCTTCATGTTCTCCTTCACTCTCTGTGTCTGGCTCTGGATCTTCATGCTCATCTGCGCTCAATTCATCTGCACTAAATTCGTCACCAGTGGTAGCTTTAAAGCTGAGCCACTTCTTCATCATCATCCGCGGCCATAGCAACTGCATAGAGAAACAGGCTACTTTACATACTGACACAAGTATTAGCTCTTTCAGAGATGAATATTCTGAATGCAAGCTTCATGACTTCATTAGAAGCATGCTTCGTAAGTGGTATATGGGGAAAATTAGCGTTTCTATTCTCATGGATCAGCAGCTCACGCAATGGCAGCGAAAGATATGTGAATATAACCTATTTGATCTATCTCTTCTTCTGATCAATTAAGCGTTCCTTTCAAACTGAAGAAGCATCAAACCAGGGTGAAGTTGTTACTCGAAACACTCACAAAAACTTTACTTGAATCTCTGCCCCTTTTTGAGTGTTGGTAGCATCAAAATAGAGTGAATTTGTTACTTGAAACACTCACATAAATTGTATTTTTCGCTGCTTCTTTTGAACTTAGAATTGTCTTAGGTGAATTACAACACTATGTGGGTGAAGGGAGCTTGAAATGGATGCAAAGAATGGCTGAAAGGGTGGAATGGCCACAGTTTTCCCTTAATAGGAGTTCTCTTTGTCATTCTACGGCTCCATCCGGCACAAGCAAAGGGTCTCGAGTACCTACATATTCCTGTCTCATACAATGCGTTGATTTCTGTGGCAACACATACCTCGCCACGCTTCCTGCTTTGCTGCTTGTGTATGTGCATGTTGAACACTGAGATCAAAGCCACCGCAGGTACAAAATGAAAAAGTCCTCCTGCATGCATGCTCTAAACATCAGGCAATGGCGTTCCTTCGACACGAGAGAACAAGTTTTTTTGTTTTTTTTTAAAGTACCTCCTACACACACGCAGCAAACTTCTCATGCGCGCAGGCGTGCGATGTAAGCATATGTGACATTTCTGTGTGGAAGTTCACAACAGATATGGCATCGAGAGAGAGAGAGAGAGAGAGAGAGAGCTTGCGCGAGTGGGCGGAGCTATGGAGTGGGAAGTTGGGAACTAGCCAATCTACCTAGAGCAAAATCGGAGTCTGATTCCTGACTGCTGGAGAGAAACGCGCCTTCCTAGGCTTTCAATTAAACTACACTTGGAGTAAAGGCGCAATTTGCAAGCAAGCAGGGAAACTGGTCCCAGGTGCGCGAGAGAGAGAGAGAGAGAGAGAGAGAGAGAGAGCGCGCGAGCATTCTCTATGCATTGATGCAACCATAGGGCTAAATTCTAATAAGGGTAAGCAACGAGCATAAGGGACCTTACGACTTTCATGAAAGACTTTGGGTGGCCCAATCCCACAAGGTGGGCAGGTCTTTCACCTTTGCGAATGTGCGAGAAACACGGAGAGATGGAAGATAAAGCCAAAGAAAAAAGAAAAAGCTTTTAACGTAGTCGTGGGAACAATCGAACCATTGTGACATGATTACTTTGTAGGGAATGGTTGAGTTCAACTCACATTCATGAAGTGGATCACCATCTAGTATGCTCCAATGCACGGATAGTAATGTACTTTGTATTTTGTGTCGAAAGTTGATTTGAAAGCATGTGTAAACATTTTCAATCGTCCAAACCTCGCAAGAATAGAAAAAAAGCAATACATGTCGATAGAAATAAAAGAAATTATAGACATAGATGGGGGTTGTCTTTGTTTGGAAAGTAGGGGTGGCTCCAACGAACGGGCGCCCGGCTGTTTGTGCCCCAGCCTTGGGTGCTTGAGGAATAGATCTGGCCTTTTTTTCTAGCCAGGGCATGGCGGCTACCCTTTTACCCCTTGGAAGAGAATGTGCTCACCTGGTCGGTTGTGGTGTGGAGTGGGGCTCTACTTCAAGTCAGTGCACCTGGAGGTGGAGGTTTTGCTCAGTGGTGGCAGTTCGATGCCTTGGCTGGGGCATTAATGCTGATAGAGGATCAACTTGTTGAGGCAGGGCTTTGTTGCTTCGTGGCATATGTCGTCATCAATGCTCCGATCTTCGAAGGTGCATGGTTCACTTGAATGGCATGGAGTCCTTGGTTTCTTAGTCTGCTCGCTTGGGTGGTCGTGGTGGAGCGTGTGATCGTGGCCCGATCGGTCGGTGATAGGGGCATTGAACCCCACCCTTTCTTTCGGCTTGCTAGTCTCACAGGTTGTTGTCTTTGTGATGTCATGCTTCTTGTTTTTCTCATTCGAACTTATGGTTATTACATGGTGGGGTAGCTCCCCTATTAGCCCGATGTAAGGATTCTATTTTGTTGTTGTTGAGGGTTGTGGTATGTTGGATGCCCTGGTTCGAACCCTAAGCAAGGTTGTAATGTCTTTTTTAAATTATATTAATATAATCTACTCAATGTTGTGAGTTTTGCAAAATAGAATATATAAAAATATAGACATAGGTTTAGAAGATCATGCATGATCACTATGTTATGTGCTCGAATGACAATCCCGTAAAGAAATAAGGAAAGCCATATGTAAGTATGATGGAAAGGTGGCATCGTATGGAACATGCGCTTCCCCCATATTTTTGTTTGGAGGGTTATGGTATGCTTCTCCTCCAGTTTTTTCACAAGGGTCATGTTTACTTCTCATGTAGTATACGAGGGTCACCTTTTTTTGAATTGCAATGCATTGGGTGAAACTCATTACCTTCAAGTTTTTCAAAGTAGTGGTGTCACGATGATCTCCATCATATCTACTACCCTCATGTCCATTTGCGTGCTCACTTTCTTTACTATCTTGATCCTCTTGCAAATGGTATGTGAATACAAATATTGTATCTTGGGTAGCAAAGATTTTGTAGGCTTGCACATTAGCATTGAAGGAGGAACTTTAAAAAAAAACGTTACAGCAAGTTCCACTCTCCCATTCTTTTGGTACAAGATGCATATAGCACAAGAAGGGGATAGGGGATCATATACATACGAAAGGTTTCTATTCCATCTTTCTAGTATTCATTCTCGTCACTTGAGATCCTTTGCGATGGAATTAAGTAGAGACCTTTGGTGATGCTCTCACAACTATTTGCTCTCTTTGGCTAAAACAAACTGTGTCATTGCAGCTCTCTGAATTGAACCATCTTGATTTCTTACGCTTTTCATAGGTAACACATTAATGGATTATCGTGTTTGACCTCTTAAGAAGGTTGGTTCATCCTCAATGGTCTCAATTTCAACCTCCTCTTTGTTGGGGTTAAAGGCGGATGTGCCTTTGCCCCACGTCGAGCGTCCGTGTCCTAACTGCACTAACCTACCTTATTCTTTTATATCAAAGAATGAGGAGATAGAGTGAGTTTCTCTATTCTCCACCCACACATAGTGTCTTCTACTCTTCGCTTCCCTCGTATTTTGCATGCATCGTGCACCACTGCTACATCTCGTGCACTCATAAGTGGTATCAGAGATGAAGGTTCGGGTGCTACTCCTCCCCCAGCATTTCTCTCTTCCCAACAAGGTTCACATCGGCAATAGATTGAAGATCAAAGCTTCCATGGCTATGGAGGCATTGTGAGCTTGGTACATAGAGCTTGCATATCAAGGTGGTAAGGGGCTGAACTCCACAAGCCACAAGGGGAGAGAGATTGAGCTTTTTGTGAGCTCAAAATGAGAGAGAGAGAGAGAGAGAGAGAGAGAGAGAGAGAGGGGCAAGTTTCTTAGTTTATGGCAGGTTGACATCTGGTCATTGTTTTGCTCATAACTTAAGCTAGAGAACTTGGATTCAAAAACATTCTTATCATAGCAGAGATCTCTTTGAGCTCTAAGTGCAGGTATGTCTAAAATAAAAAACACAATGACAATTTTCTCAAGACAGATTGTGTATTCAAGATGAGTAAGAGAGGACAGAGAGTGTAGAGAGAGAAATACATAGCTTCATCTCGATTTCAACATTAAAGGCCTCAAGGACACACACACACACACACACACACACACACACACACACACACACACACACACACGGTGAAGTTATATGTTTCCCTTCGCAGTAGATTTTGTGCGCTTACAGATGTCTTGTGCTCTCCATGCGTTTTGAGAGCAGATTTGCATTGTTTTGGATGTGATGTATGACATCTATGGTTTGACTTTCTTTGGCATAGTTGGCTATCAGAGGTCTTGAGAGTTTACAGATTTGCAAATAGAAATTTGGTAAATTATGGTTTTCCAATAGTTCACAGATGTGGGAAGTTTATGCATATAGTCTTTTATGTGTACGGTACTGAGGAGTGTGGTTTGAAATCCATTGAGAACGTGTATTCCCACAGGTATTGTCTACATCACATGGAGACAATTTGAGCACAGTAGCCACATTTGATGTGTATGTACGTTACGTGAAGTTCCTACCGTTGTATACTTTTGTGAAGCGATTGTTATGTTTCCTCATGTTAGTTTATGATGTCTGAAGTAACCTGTGTTGTGTGCAAGAATTAAATATAGTAGTTACAACACATGTGTCATGTGTGGTCCAAGGCTCATCGCATGTCAATTGATAATATTGAAGAAGCAAATTTATGAAGGTCATTGAGCATATCTTCTAGAGAACCATGATATGCAAGAAGGGAAGGGAGTTGGTAAGGATATGTGCTTGAGAATAGTTAGAGCAAAAGGAGGTATGAAGGGTGCCTTTCTCCAAGGATGAAGATATTCTCAAGATAGTATGAGTTTCCCTATGGGACAAGATTGAGAATCAATCACTTGTTAGATCTGATGTACATATTCAAGAATGTGGGTAGCTTATTGTGGGGCCCTTTGATTGGAAATAAAGATACCCTTAGCATTAGGGTTGACTTGAGGGATATTTGTCATATGGAGTAGTGTGGGCTACCAACCATGAACAACAGGTCAATAAAGTTTCCTGAAGCACCTTGGATCTTGATAGCAAAACAAGAAGGCGAGATGAAAGAAATCATGCAAACCATGCAAGTTCCCACAAACGTAAAGCACTCACTCAAAAAGATGACGTTCACAAAGGAAGGAAAGGTCACTGGTTTGAAGTCACATGCAGTGGCATAAAAAGTGTTATGCTTCAAATTATTGTGCAAATACCATAGTAAGGCGCATACTTCACAACCTTAAGACATTGAGCTTGTCTTGTAGTTTATTTTTTCCATGTCTATTGGGGGATCTTTGGCCTCTATCTTCTGTGCCACAACTTACAAACTTGCTACAATGGTTCATTTGATTTCCCAAAAGGAGATCGACACTACCTCCACATCCTCCGTAAAGCAAAACATTGTGGAGGTACTTTGCATGTTTGGAACACACTTTCCCATCACCATGCTTACCATTCCAATGCCTCTCCTTGTGCACTTAGTTGATGATGTAGAAAAAGTAGGCACCGTGCATTCTAGATAAATGTTCTTCATAGAGCGCTTCATGAAGATGCTTAAGTGCTATGTGTGTCAAAGGGCATGCTCGGAGGGAAGCATGGAAGAGGGTTAATTAGTTTTAGAGCCATTATTGTACATTGGTGAGTAGCTCTTTGGGGTGGATCATACAGATGACATGCTTTGGTGGCCAATTGAGGATGAGCACCTGGTGATTGTGGGCCCTAACATGGAAAAGAAAATGAGCATTGACTTGGGGGCAAAGATCAACAAATTTTGCATGTCTACAACCCAAGTGACTTGCCCGGTACATTGATGCAAAACAAGAGTGACACACTACACGACATGCCTTTAGATGGGGAAACAACCACAATGTGTTATCTTGAAGAGATTGTCATTATTCATGAGTCTAAAATGGTTGCACACTGCCATGGAAAGGCCACACAACAAGGTGAATATGTGAAAAAAGAGGAGTGGAAGTATTTGCGGGGTTGTAGCCCCAAGGTTACTGTCTGATCTTGATGCGTAGTGTGGTGTTTTTTGACATTGATACTCATTTACAAGCCATATACAACGACATGGTGTAAAGGATGCCACTTTAGGGTAGAGTGGATTGACACAAATCAATGCACATGTGGTTGTAGGATCATGGAAAAATTCGAGTAATTTAGTCGACGACGATCGTTTAATTCTTGCAAAAATCATGTATTTTGGAACTTTGTAGGAAATTTTGATGGTGGATTACAAAGGATTTGAAGTAGAATTATTGATGGATTATAGAGGATTTAAACTAGAATTGTTTATAGAGGATTTGAATTGGAATTGTTTGATGTGCAATGGTTCAATATAGACATAGAGGGCCATATTCCCACCATGAGATTTGGAGATCTCAACCTAACATAAAATATGAAAACTATTCTCATTTATATTACATTATGTATTTGTAGTTAGCTTTGTTATATAAACGTCTCTTTTGTGTTTGTAGAATTTGGCTCAAATGTTGTTGTATTATGAGAAGACATCTTTAATGGAGTAGCATATTCATGTGCTTCTATATGTTTCTTTTTCAGCACATTCATATATACATTTATCTATAGGGGATGATTGGGTTCTCCTATTTTGTACTTCAACATTTGGCTTATTGTCTATATATCATGTCACTTTGAAGAATTCACCCATTTTTATAACATAACATTTGACACTATATGCAAATGTTTTTACACTCTAGCATTGTCAATTCATGTATTTAACACTTTCGCAGCGATGGAAAAAACTCTCTTCAAGTTCCATGTCGTTTCAACTTTTCCAAGTTATGCTGGTATGTTAGCAACAATGATTATGCACAAGCAAAGGACGTGTTAGAGATGTCCATTGTATGTCTGATGATTATTGTTTAGAATCTTATGATCATTTGAGTTCCAACTTGTACTAAGCTATAGGTGCCTCAATTCAAATGTATTGTAAAAAGGCTTTGGAGTCTATACCTATAGAAGAAGCCTATGCTAAAAGATAAATATTCTTGGGTGAGCTATGCTCTTTGTAGGATGATGCTCAGAGGTTCTTGGGATTTCTTTGTCCTTGTAACTCTTGATTGTTTTAATCAAATTCTCTTTATTTCTTTTTAATCTACTTTGTGCTTTGATTGTGCACGTGTAAAGCTGTATTAGTTGATTGTAGATATCTAATATCTTTTAATACAATCTTTCCTAGCTATATCATTGGCCATGGTGTGTGAGGGAAATGCCTTTGTACTGTCTCTCTTCACACAAAGTATGTGTGTTAGTGTTTGTGCCTATAATAAGCATTGAGTGGTTGGATTGTTTCATCATTGCTAACACCGAGTAGGCATGTTAACTGCAATGCTGGTGTGTGTAAGATTAAGAGGAGTGATAGGGAGATTTATGTAGAGGTTATTTTCAATGGCGTAATCCGTGCCATGTAGGTTATAAGTAGATTTGTGAGCTTGATTAGAGAAATCCCATTCCATGGCTTCTCTCTATAAGAGTAGAGGGATCCTTTAATCCTCTCATTCTATCCATTTGATTTTTACATAAGCTCAAGAATCTCATTTCAAGTGACTACTAGATTGCTAAAAAGATCCTTCGGCATAGTTAGCGTTGTGAAGCTCAACCAATAAATGAGTAATGCACTAGTCCCAAAGCTTCAAATGATATTCAATGTGGTCTAAGAGTCTTATCTATTCTAGGTATTGCTCAAGTTGGCAGAGTTAATCATATCTAAGTTGTGTCCCTCATGCTGGTATAGTCAAGGTCTATGTATTTTTAGTCTAGTGGAGCGAAGGAGAAAAGTCCAAAAGACACTCATGCACTAAGCACTTTGAGATATGACCAGAGAAAATTTTACATTTGAAACCCTTCTTGGAAAATTGGAAGCAATTGAGACCCTTAACTGTGAGGGGTTTGCCTCCCAAAAATACCTATAGCACGTGCATTCAAGAGGTATATATACAATCCCTCTACACACACTACAAGAGGCTATTCATATTAGCGACGCTCATAGCGACGTCGACTGGGCTAAAAAAATAACAGAGAGCGCCCAAAAACTCAGATCTCAAATCTGAGTTTTTCGGCGCCCTCAAGCAAGAGCAGGTAACGCTCTCCCTCTCTCTCTCTCTCTCTCTCTCTCTCTCTCTCTCTCTCTCTCTTTCTTCTCCACACACACACACACACACACACACACACACACACACACGACGAGAGGAAGGAGAGCCAGGTATGCTCTTTCCCTCTCCTCACTCTCATGTTCCCTTCCCCTCTTTCTCTCTCCCTCTCTCTCTCTCTCTCTCTCTCTCTCTCACACACACACACACACACACACACATAGTGTTTTTGAGAGAGAGAGAGAGAGAGAGAGAGAGAGAGAGAGAGAGAGAGAGAGAAAGAGTACAAATATAAACAAAAACGCACACACACATACATAAACAAAGAATGCACACACACATTGAGAGAGGAAAAGAGAGAGAGAGCATGCATAAACAAAAAACGCACACATTGAGAGAGGAAAAGAGAGAGAGAACATGCATAAACAAAAAACGCACACATTGAGAGAGGAAAAGAGAGAGAAAACATGCATAAACAAAAAAACGCACACACATTGAGAGAGAAAGAGAGAGAAACTAATTTAACGTTGTAGGAAACTAATTAAAATTAAAAGACCTAAAGATCTAGCCGACGAGGAGTTGAACTCAAGACCTATTATTCAAGAGGGAAATGGCATAACCAATCTATCATACTTGGCATGGGTGATAGAAAGGTTATACCATTTATCTCTTTTTATTGGCACACACATCCACACACGCGCACACACACAAGAAGAAGAGAGTTATAACGTCGTAGGAAACTATCCTAAAAGACGTTAAAGATTAGGTTAGATGTAGACTTACGTTAAATTAGATTTAGGTTTATTTAAGTTAAATTAGATTAGATTTAGGTTTATTTTTAATTAGATTTACGTTTATTTACGCTAGATTTAGATTTACGTTATATTAGATTAGATTTAGGTCTCCATAGACTGCGATGCCTGCATGAAGCGGGTGAAGAAAGCCCTCAATGGAATATAGGGTATTGCTGCCTTCACTCATGGTGGGCTCCGTCGATCCAAAAGTACTGGTGAAATGTCTTCAGAAGATAGGGAAGAAGGTGGATCTTCAGGGCGGCAAGAGTCACTACATCCCCGACACAATGACCATCTAGACAACCTCTAGTCATTCAACAGCAACTTCAAAGTTAGTAACAAGAGCAAGAACGGTCTAAAGGGTCAATTGCTGTCGTCAGATATGGATGGAGATGAGGCAGCGTCACCGCCAGAAGTTAACTCTCACATCTTTAGTGATGAGAATGCCAACTCTTGCCGAGTTATGTGAAAAATTATGTGTTAAATCAGTTTTAAGGTTCTTATAATCCCTGTTAGTTTAGTTCTTTGTTTTTAATATAACATAATTTACGTTAGATTTAGATTTATGTTATATTAGATTAGACTTAGGTTTATTTAGGTTTACCCACACACACACACACACACACACAAGAAGAAGAGAGTTTTAACATCGTAGGAAACTATCCCAAAAGACGTTAAAGATTAGGTTAGATGTAGACTTACGTTAAATTAGATTTAGGTTTATTTTTAGTTAGATTTACGCTTATTTACGTTAGATCGAGTCCACGCAAGAATTACTTACGGTTTAGGGTTTAGAGTTAGACGAACAGTGAAAAGATCTACTGTGAAAAGATGTTAAGATGCTGTGAAGTGCTACAGCTAGAGAAGAGGCAAAGGGGTTTTGTCCACTACATGCAGTATCATGTAGACGTGGGTCTGTAGATTTCTTGTACCCACAAATATAGGTATTGACCAATAAAGACGAGATTATAACCCGGTGGTTCTGATCTCCGTGCACCTCTAGATCGAGGTGTGCGAGGATTGGACATGACTAGAGAATGTGTGTGAGAGAGAGAGAGAGAGAGAGAGAGAGAGAGAGAGATAAGACGAAGAATGCCAATAGAATATTAAATTTGTTGTCCAGGTTATAAGATTTTTATCCTCATTATGAGTAGTGACGAGGATGTGGGACCGTCCAACCGAAACACCTATCTCTCAACGAGGGTCTTATGTCCTTGTAATCAATGCAAGCATGCTGTGCGACGGACAAGACGTGTTTCTTTGCAGCACGTTCGCGAATTTGGCGAGTTCGATCCATCTATTATAGATCGAGTTGTTGCCAATTATAACTCGTCGGACTCTGACACTGGCCAACAAGCAGCAATCTTGCAACCCAATAGACGTGTTCGCAGGCGCTTTGGTCAAGCAGCATATGTGAGGCCACAAGATGTAGCCTCTGACAGCTCGGGGGATGATCATGCAGAGCACATTCCCAACGAGGCAATGTTTGAGCCCGAGATTGATGAAATGATCGAGACGAACATGGATTCAGAAAGGCTTATCTATGATGATATGAAAAGTGAAGCCGATACGCCATTGTATAATGGAGCACGTATGTTTAGATTGAAAGCACTCCTGGTTCTTCTCAACATGCAGGCAAAGTTTGGATGGAGTAACCCTAGCGTCACAGCGCTTTTCAGGTGATCTATTACAATTAGTTTACTTTAATAAAACTCTAAATGTATAATGATCTGATAGATTTTTACACGACTGCATCGTATTTTTATGTTGTGTAGATTGCTTAAAGAGCACATACTACCAGCTGACAATGTGATGCCAGATTCCCGAGATGAAGCAAGAAAGATTTTGCGAAACTTGGGGATGGATTACAATTCTATCCACGCTTGTCCTAATGACTGCATTCTTTTCAGAGGGGAATACATAGACATGGAGAAGTGTCCGAAATGTGATTCCGAAAGATATCGAGTAGATCTCCACGGGACAAAAATTCCACAAAAGGTTTTGCGACATTTTCCTCTGCTTCCTCGCATCAAGCATTTCTTCGAATGTAAGTCCATGGGCGCCCTAGCATCATGGCATGAGGAGAATAAATCTTCGGATGGTGTGCTACGAATTCCTGCAGATTGCGCAACCTGGAAACATATAGATGGAACATGGTCGGATTTTGCCAGGGAAGCTCGAAATTTGCGCTTAGGCCTGGCTATGGATGGCGTAAATCCATTTGGTCAAAGATCAACATCTTACAGTGTATGGCCCGTTGTCATCGTCAACTACAACATTCCTCCGTGGTTGACTACGAAGAAGGGGCACCTATGGCTAAGCTTGATTGTGCCAGGGCGATATAAAGTGGGGAATATGGATGTGTATCTTCGTCCACTATTGGAAGAGCTACAACAATTGTGGATTGGCATAGAGGTGGTGGATATGAGCTGACACACAGGACGATGGAATGCTTTGATCAGAGGCATTCTAATGTGGACCATGCATGACTATCCCGGGCTAACAGAATGCTCAGGTGATCTATTGACACTCCTCACTCAGACACTGTAAATCTTGTTTTTTCCCATAGTTGATCTATTATCATGTGTATACATGCAGGGCTTCAAACAAGCGGATACAGAGCATGTGTCACATGTGGACCTAGACTGAATGCACGTAGGGCGCCCTCACTGAAGAAGCAAATCTACGAAGGTCATCAAGCGTATCTTCCAGAGAATCATGTGTTACGCGACGGCTTTTTGGGAAGAGAGCCACCAAGGATGTCTGCACAAGCATGGTTAGAGCAGAAGGAGATGTGCGATGACGGATTGCCTCCAGGGATGAAGAGACTATCTCTATGGTACGAGTTACCATACTGGCCCCGACTCATGATCAATCACTTGCTCGATCCAATGCACATATTCAAGAATGTGGGTAATCTACTATGGGACCATCTGACCGGCAAGAAAGATAATTTGGGAGCCAGAGTTGACCTTAGAAATGTGGATCGTATGGAGAAATATTGGCCGCAAACAGCGTCTGATGGATCGATAAAACTCCCTAAAGCACCATGGATTTTCACAGGAGCCCAAGAACGCAAAGTAAAAGAGACCATTCGATCTTTGCGGACCCCCACTGGCGCAATGCACTCGCTTCGAACGTGTTTTACTAAAGAAGGAAAGCTTACCGGTTTGAAGTCACACGATTGGCATAAAATGTGTCAGGTACGTTCATAGTGGACTTTAATATCATTGCATAAAATGTGGACTTTAATATCATTGCTGCACATACTTTACAGTTTATTTTACCGGTTGCCATTGAGGGATGTTTGTCTCTCGACATCCGTAACACAATCTACAAACTTGCAAAGCTGGTGCAATGGATCTCACAAAAGGAGATCAACGTAGACTCCATACCATTCGCCAAACTAAATGCTGCGGAGCTTGTGTGCATGTTTGAGAAACATTTTCCTACTACCACGCTAACCATTCAGGTGCATCTTCTTGTTCACATAGTTGATGAGGTGGAAATAGCTGGCACAGTTCATTCCAGATGGATGTTCTTCTTAGAACGTTTCATGAAAACGCTTAAGGGATATGTGCGTCAAAAGGCACATCCGGAGGGTAGCATGGCAGAAGGTTGGTATCAGAGTCCCTAGTGTACATTGGAGAGTGGCTAGACGGATTTGATAAAGCCCGGGACACGCTATGGCAAACCATAGATGATGAGCGCATATTTGGGATTTTCATGTGCAATCTCGGTGTTGAGAAGAAGATGACGGAAGATCTAGAGGCTAAAATCAACCGATTTTGCATGCTTCACAATCCAGTGATGCAAAAGTGGATTTCACAATATGAGGATGCAAAGCAAGAGCGACAAAGGGCATGAATCGAGTGGAGACGGGGAAGACGACCACCGATGCACTATCCGACGGTTCTGGAGAGCCTACCAACCTTCATGAGCTTAAGATGGTTGCATAACCAATTGAAAAGCGCACAACAATGCGGTGACGAAGTGACTGAGGAAGAGTGGGAGTACTCTTGGGGTTGCGCGACCAAGGTAAGTTTGCAATGTACGACTAGCTAGTGACTTTATTTCTAAACGTTTGAACGGCCACTCATAGTCTTTGTTCGTTGTAGTATAAGTCATACACAGCAGCATGGTGTAAAGGTCGACATTTTAGGGTGGAACGAATCGACAAAAAGCGTTTTACTCAAGATTGTGGAATCATGGCAAAATTTGAACAGTCTAGTCGACGACGTTCCTCTGATGCAGATCCTGTGGTGGCGGAACTCACTTACTTCGGCACGCTGCAAGAGATTTTGAGGATCGATTACAGAGGATTTTTTGTCGACTTGTTCGACGTGCAATGGTTCAAGATAATCATGGAGGGTCGCAACGCTACTGTGCGTAGAGGAGAGTCTGGTTTTCTTGAGGTGGATTCTACTAAGAAATGGACTGACCTAAGAGACACTTTCGTACTACCCGAGCATTGTGAACAAGTAAGTATGTAAATAGTTAACATCCCCCTTTTACAAGTTATGTGCTTGAAAGCTCTCATGTAAGTTATGTGGCTCTGGCAGGTAATATTTCATCCTACAAAGTCTACATCAAACTAGTGGTACGTCATAGAGGTAGCCCCTCGTAGTGCAAGGACGTATGAAGGCTACCATGTGCCAATCACAACGGCATCAATGGAGGAGATCAGAGAAGATGCTCAATCAAAAGCCGCTGCGGTGGTGCCAGACGAGCATCAAGATGCTACTACTCTATATGGGGTGCATGCAGAGGAGCTACAAAATGAAACAGAGGATATGTGTTTAAACGGAGAGCTCTATATAGATATAGGAAGTTATGCTGAGTTATGCGAGGATGAGAGAGAGATCTCTTAAAGCCACAAATATTGTATTTGAACAATTTTGCTCCGTGTTGTAAAAGCTCTGGCTCTCTAAGTACCTTCCATGGTGTATAACGCTCTTTTCTACTCGCGCTCACATCTTTTGATTGAAAATTCTGAGTTTTCGACTTGCCCCTTCTATCACTCAATTCATTGCGTTGTGAGCGGGATGAAAACACACACAACGCCTCTATAACGACCCGACACACACTCTTGGGAAGATACACACACACACTATGGGGCACCACTCGGCTTACACAACACACCTGGCCGAGACAATGAACACACCTCTGGAGTGAGAGGAGAGAGACTATCCACTTGTCCACTCCACACAGACACACACACACACACACACACACACACACAAAAACTCAGCTCAAAAGAGGAGAACTTCTGATGTTTAGATACAAATGAGCTTGGGCCAACACCAATGGGGCAAACAGCTCACACAATATGGGTAAAAGATACCAGATACAATCACAAACTGGAGCAGAAACTTCGCTCATAAGAGAAACTTACACAGAAAAACAGCTGAAAAAGAGTGAGGAATTTGGCAAAATGGACAGCGCCATCGCGTCCGGAACGGCCCAAAACCCCAGTATACAATGTCAAAGTGCTCAAATCCGACCTCGGATGAGCAGTTTACGGCCAAAACAGGCTCCAAAAACCCAAAAAACACACCTGCGGCTGTTCCTCTTCTCTTCTCCACGTTTTTTTTGGTCTTCTCTCTCTTTTTTCAGTTCCCACACTTAGCTTTATTAGTTGGGCACCTTTGGCCTTTTAGATGACCTCAAACGGACCCCGAGCACGCCAAAAACTGACCTCGCAGTGCATAGTTGTCACCTTTTTGCATCATCCGCACACCTGGCACTCAGTTTTTCCAAATAATGCATCCCGCAACCACGTGAAGTGGCGCCAAAAAGTGGTCCTCATGATGACCTTTCTGCATAACTCTCACAAGAAAACACCCACGTTGTGTCCGTCCTCATCCGCGTGCAAATATTGACCTCGTTCGCCCTCCTGACGCCACTAGATGCCATCTGACGTACCTGCTTACCTCATGTCGTCGGCCCGCGGATAGCTTCCTCGAGAAGTTTTACGTGCTATAAACTCCTCATTATTGTAGAAAAAACATACTGGTACTGGTGATAGTGAAAATCGATGCACTATGTACATGCTGTCCTACCTGTACACATGTGGGCCCCACGTAGCCACCTGGCTAAGGAAAATGGGCAATCCTTTATTCGATGCACCATGCATGGATATGTACATATGCGCAATTCTTTGCTCCAAAAAACTCCTGACAGCGTCATTACGTCATTGTATTTAATGGTCTTTGCGTCATTGTCTACTCTATTCATTCAATATTAAGTTTAAATATTCGTGTGTTTAATGCAGGTATGGATAATGAGGAGTTTCTTTCTTCTTTGTCACCGCAGCAGAGACAGTGGTACGTGGAGCGTCATCGCTCTGGCGCATCATCGCGCGTTCCTACTCCATCCGCATCTCCCTCTCTTTCGGAGCATTCGGCGCGCTCCAAAGCTTCGGCGTCGACGAGACGAGCTTCACACTCGTCTAGACACCGGCGCTCTAGTGGTGGCGGTGGCGATTGTTGTGGGGATTCCGCCACCGATGCCTCCACACCGCCTCGTGTTTGACGAGGCTCTTTACCCTCCCCTTCTTTGCCCGCCCCCACACCAGCCACAGCATCGCCATCTACGCCAGGTTTTGCACGGCTGACTGTTCCTAGCAGCTACACACCTCTACCTACTCCGCCAGGAGCCACCCCACTCGACACTCCTCGCTTCGGGGCCCAGACGCCGGTGGAGACACCTGACGTCCGTACCCCCATCGACACGCCGCTAGAGACCCCTGCCGGGACACCCAGGTTCACGCGTCACCGGCCAGAGGGCTTGCCTTACTCCGTCGACTTCAGCGGCGGCATCATCATGGATGATGATGGCAAGAAGGTGATCTCGCGCATGCGTGGTCTTTGCTCTCAGCTGTTTAGACACTACATACTAAACAAATGGAGTGAAGTACCAAGTGATTTAAAAAACAGAGTCATCAGCATACTTCATGATGAGTTTCCCGTTCCAACACGGGATCAGCGCTTCAATGAAGCCTGATGAAGATTCGAATGCGCGAATACTGCAAACACAAGCATTCCGAAGTGCAAAAAGCAATCAAGCATGGGTGGAACAGGCCAGATTGGCTGGCCAAAGAAGATTGGAAGAATGCGAAGAAAGCAGCGCGCGAGAATCCCGACAAGTGGAAGCAACAAAAGGATGCAGCCAGAGCGCGAGTAGAGGCAGGGAGCTCGCACCACTTGGGGAGCGGTGGATGGGCATCATTTGAGGCCGATTTTGTAAGTGTTTTCGCATTGCTCTTTATGTTCGATAGTTTAGGATTTATGAGTTTTTTAATTCTAACATAATGAATTCTTTGTATGTTTTGACAGTGGTCGATGACAGGACGTGATCCCACACGGTACGAGCGCGAGTACGCAGGCAGGAAGGGCTTAAACGCCCTGATGGACATTCTCAGTTCTCGTGGCGGCATGGTTAGTATTAGGGTTTACTCTTTTCTATTTTTTGTATTGTTTTATAAATGTCGTTATATGTTTATACTTACTGAAAGCTGTCTTATTGTCTTTTTTTGCAGAATCCGATAGATACGCCGCTTGGACGCGATGAGACGTCTGACTAAACGACTTCAGTTTAGAGCATTAGTTTAGGGTTTCTCATAGCTTATGTATCATGAGACGGATTTTATACGTCTTTTTGAACCATGTATATTATTACATTTGTCACCGCAGTTCATTTTGCCAATCAATTCTTTATGCCTATGATGTTGTACAATTGTCATTATTACATTTGTCAATCAATTCATTTTGCCTATGATGTGTACAATTGTCAATTTTACGCTTGTCAATTTTGCAAACAATGCGTCTTGTGGGTGACTATTTTGGGTCTATTATCTACCCTTGCACTTTTTTTTAAAAGTGAATCAAGTACAATATGGTTGATGGGTGACAGGGCATTCAATGCTCTGTCACCAAAAAAAATTTCTTTCGGGCGTCGCTATAACCGTCGCTATTTATGGCTGTGTAGCGTCGCTATAGACTTCTGTGTAAATGTCGCTATGACCGTCGCTATGAGTGTCTCTATATAGCGACGCCTATAGAGACGCATATAGCGACGCTATTAGCGACGGTTTTAGCAACGCCGGGGGTTATAAAAACCCAGTGTATTTCCGTCGCTAACAGCGTCACAAGAGCACACAACCTCTTGTAGTGACACACACTTCACCAAGAATAAAATGACCCCTTCTTCCATAGCAACATGTGACTTTTTTTCAAGTTTTTATATTTTATCCGCTCTTGTACATGTAATTCTATAACTCTTTAAAATTTTAACCCCTCTAGATAAGCTTGCATTGTCAATCCATCATGGAGAAAAGAGTGGAATTTATGGCTGCTTGAAGTGTCTACACTATTTGTGCAATGATGGGGCACTAATGTCGGCAAGAGTAGACGAACATGTACACCAAATGTGGATTTTGGGGCCATAAAGTGTGATTTTGATGCATGTGAGCTAGGAAATTTGGAAATAGCCAAAGTGTATGTCTATGGGCTGATTATATAGTGCTTGAAGTGCTCTCCAAGCTTGTCTTTACGACTCTAGATTTGGAGTATGAAGGGAGAAGATATGGCCCATTTAAGTTGTCATGCGGGCCAGGTTTGTCACTCTTGGGCCTGCCTTGGAATGCATGCATTATAGAATTTTGCAAGGGAGCCACGCCCCATCGACGAACCAAACCCACTGCCACAGATATGCCAAGGGCTAGCACGCCCACCAGATCCTCGAGGAGGAGCCACAAATACATCAAGTGCTGGCCTTCGTTTCCACCCCAAGGAGGCGGTGGGAGGAAGGACCTCTCCCGCTTCAAAAAATAGAGGGTTTCCTTGCTACGCGCAATCGATAGAAAGTAGCCAGATGCCCCTCCCCGGGACAGGTCCCTACCCTTGTGGCAATGCCTCCCATTACCTGGCTTCCCCCAAAGAGCATCGCTGCTCCTTGCCTCAAAAGACCCTTCGAGCACCCCCGGCTTCCAACCACTCTCGCAAGCAGAGCAAACGAACCCTATGAGGGACGCAAAGAAGACATACAAGTGAATTTTCACTAGAGGCTTGAAATTTGTATTTGATTGAAGTATCACACTACTACATGCAATGCTATACCCTTCCATGAGTTAGAAATGCTACATTACTGCATTTGCATTTGATTGAAGTCTTACACTATTGCATGCAATGCTACACCCTTCCATGACTCAACAAGCAATCAAAAGTTTTAAAAAAATGTTAAAATGGTTGAAAATCTCTATTTATATACTTCCCAAGTGCATTTAATGCTTCCCAACGATCACTAGGAGAGAGAGAGAGAGAGAGAGAGAGAGAGAGAGAGAGAGTTTGGGGGAAAGGAAGAGAAGGAGAGCAAGGGAGTGAGTTGATGTTCTTGGAACAATCTCAAGAGATCTCAAACATCTATCCAAAAGATAATGAACTCATGACCTTTTATTGAAAATAATAAGGAGGACCAATCTACTACATAGGCATGAGAGGGGGTGGGGGGATTTGCTAGAGAGCTTGCTTTTGGGGGGAGAGAGAGAGAGAGAGACAGAGGTCCGAGCAGGAGGATGTGAGGGGGCAAGGTAGGGAGAAGGTAAGGGGAAGACGGGGAGAGATAGATAAAGAGAGCAAAGGAGAGAGGGGGGAGGGGAAGGAGAGCAGGGAGTGGGAAGGGGGGGGGGGGGGGGGGGTGTGTGTGTGTGGAGCTCACGAGAGGGAGAGTCAAGACGTTGGTTTATTTATTAGATTTAATTGTTTTTTCAATTTTTCTTTTCCTTTTTTTTGGGTCGTGTGACGTGGAGAGAGTAGGATTTTTTACCTTGCATGTCAATGGTCATCGATTGTGGTGGCTTTGGCAATGTCAAAGTCTCAATGTAAAATGAAAATCGACACAGCTCACATACCCCGATTTACAGTGTTACTTTCTCGGTTTGAGATGCAAAATCTTGTCTGTAATTTCACAGGCCTTGAATTTTCAAGGGTAGAAAATATGTATTTTAGTCATAAATCCGGAGAAATACCTTGATGGCTTGACCTTAAGATTCAAGGATAAGAAAATGATGTTTTTTCAATGAAAAGTGGAATTCTTATTAAAAATGATATATTTTTTGGTGATAACACATTCACTAGCATTGCTAGAGGCAATTCATATTGCATAAATGGCTTGGCATTTAAAGTACAAAGCATGGCTGATATACTCGTCCTCTAAAGGACATCCTTCACCTCTAAAGGACATGCTTGAGTGTTGTTCACTTGGGTGCTTTTGCAATAAACATTCTTCTAGAAACACCATCTCAATTATTTTAACTGTGACTCCACTCATTCCTTTCTACTTGCCCCGCCTTAAAGCAAGAATATGACTCTTTCTTGCCTTTCTATCTCTTTTCTTCCACTCTTATTGGATGGCCCTCATATCACAATAGTCTCTCTCATCTTTATGGTCTATTTTGTGAGCTCTATGGAAGTCTTTCCCCCCTGGAGTTGTGCACAGGTGTAAAAGTGCCCTTCTTTACGTGACTATGGGTGTCTCTAACAATGTACCTCACCTTGGTTCACAAATTTCTTCTCTTTCCCTCTCCATATAAGGGGCAAGTTTTAATCTCCTTTGGCTTCATTCTTGCTACCTTTTACCCACTTTCAATCGAGAAGATTTCTAATATACCATGCCGCTTTGTTGAAAACACATTGCAAGATCCCAATGTGTGCTCTTTGTGCCTGCCTATTGAGGGAACTCTTCTCTTGGTGTACCTCAGCGAATTTGCCCCCACACATCACTCTTTGCTTTTACTTTGTTATCTCCAAATTGGATGACTCGTCATCTTTGTCTTCGTCTTCTATCTTTTTTTTTCCCTTCTGCAAAACTCACAATTGTGAGTGGTTGTTGTATTAAAATGTCACAAATAGAATTACAAAGCAGCCTTAAACTCACGCTGATCCTTGAGGGACAGAAGGCTATATCAAAACTTAGTCAAATAAACTTGGCATTAAAAAATTACCAAGCCCTTACACGGCACGACACAATGGAATAGTGAGAATCGCCCTAATCCAATCATCTGAGTTATACCTTTTATTTATCACAAAAATTATCTCTTTCCTTTCTTGTACAATCTTTGAAAAGCTAGCCAGAAGAGCTTGCTATTGAATACGCGGCAATTCCTGGCCTTCCAAATATTGGTGAAGAAAGAGTATTTGACAACTTCAGTACACATAAGCAGTGCACAACTTTGAAACTGTTTCCCACCAAGGTACAAATCCTTCTTGAAAAAACCTATCTTCCATGTTCTTTGTATCCATTTGCACACTTTTCTTGCTAGGCCTCTAATAGCCAGACATTTTATGAACAGGTGTGCGAGGTCTTCACTAGCCACTCTGCACCCTGAACATCTATGGATAGACCCAATATCACATGCGTGTACATTGACTCCTATCGATAAGGCATCCTGAAGTACCTTCCACAGGTAATTCTTATATCTTGAATTTACTAATCTCTCAAATTTCCACATCTATAAACCCCTAGCAAAAAAAGAACTCTTCAAGTCTTTATTTCTCCTATTCCTTTTTTTTTGTGGCAAAACTCACGAATGTGAGTATATTATGTTAACAACCCAAAATAATTACAAATACTAGTCGTGCTCATGACGAGCCATGGCGTCTTTCAACACAAATTAGTACAATGGCTAAAATGGGAGCCACCCCGTTTTTTTTCTTCCATACTCACAATTAAGTCCCCACCATTGGAGAAAAATGAAAAACCTTGCAAAACATCTCAAATGCAAAAGCAAAAGTCAAAAGACTTCATGTTCTATGTATAAACACGTTTTAGTGGTGCAAGAGCATGCTTCAGCTCTTCTCCTTGTAGTTCTTTACTTACCTTTTCTAGCTTCTCTTTCTCCTTAGAGTTTCGTTGCAGGCTTGTAGAATTTAATTTTTTGGAAGCCATCGGGACAATTGTGAGTCCAGATGACAATATTAATTGAGCAAAAAATGTACAATGAACCTCAAACAATACATAGTGCGCTGAGGGATAGCATTTCCACAAAAGGGGGTGTACAATTCATCAATCTGAGTCACTGAAACAACTTCTTGTATGTTTTCAGTCTTTAGCTTATGCATTAGATTCTACTCTTGACCCTATTATAAATATAAGCTTCTTGCTTTCGCACACAATATCCTTGAGATATCCCATCATCCCATCTGATGTATTTCTTAATCAACTTCAAGTCCCCTTCTTCATCCCAAACCATAAACGAGGCAAAATTTGTGCAGCAAACTAATGTGTCTTAATGATTAGTCGCATACATTTTAATTTTTCAATAGCATACATCGAAGCCAATGTGCAACCTTGTCATGAAAGTGTTGTTTTTGATAACAACAACTCTACTTTCCAAATGCTTTGAATCTTGCTTTGTGAATTCTTCTTTCAAGGTTGCAAGCATTCAGACTGAGAAATATCTCTACAAAAAAAGGCACTTATTTTTCATGGATGCCTTTCTCTAGAGTCTTGGAAAGAGGGTAGATAGGGCCCAATGGGTTTGAAAAGTAGGAATGTGTGTGCTCGTTTTGAAGTGTATGGGGTTTTGAACATGGTTATGCTTGCCACTTCAACTCATCACTATGATTTTACTTTGCATCAAGGCTCGGGAAAAGATAGGTTCAGTTTATCCAAAGCTTGTTCAAAATGAAAAATGGCCGGCTCAAGATTGGGCAAGAAGGTTCTCAAGCTGGTTCAAATTATGGAATTTTTAGTTATAATATGAGATTTTTAGTGTGATTATCCCTCTCAAATTTAGAGTTAGTCTGTTCATATGCGTGTAAAAAGGTTCCAAAGTAGGATCCACAAAAAATGTTTCTCGAGCCCTGCTTTGCATGCCCCAATACGTCCCAAAACAACTTTTTGAGAAACCATTAATTAGTTTAAGGGGGAACAGACAGGAAAAGGGAAGGGTGGGGGTAAGGTAGGGTGTGTGTGTGTGTGTGTCTTGGAGAGAAAGGGGGGGGGGGGGGGGGGGGGGGGGGGTTTAGTGCTTAAGGGCACCTCCAAGGGTAACGCAGGCTTGTAGCCTAGTGGTTAAGGTTGAGCTTTTGTTCTCCTGCATGATGAGGTCAAATCCTACCAATTAGCATTGATATAAATTGTGAGTTGAATGGAGATGCTAAAACATCTTGGGAAGATTTAATGTAATGGAGAGTAAAAGTAGAGCAACTAGGTCAGTAATATGAGCCTACCATATGGTTCAATATCACATTGACAAGTACGAATTTAGCATTTAAATTAGAGCCTTTACGTTTCCCTTTCCGGTGCTTTAGGGTCCACTACCCATTATCCCTCATTTTTAAAGTGCCCAATGCTATTGCAATCGTACTTTGAATTCATCCAACCAACATTGGCCGCTAGTAAGACAAGGTGAAATGTCATGTTGGCTTTCGAAAACAAATGAGACGAAAGTCTAAAATGGAAAGGAAGTCCTTCGGCTCTCTCTCTCTCTTTTTTTTTCCCTGGGGGACAGAAAGTAAGTTGAGAGTATATTAGCAAATATTCAAAAAGAGTTACAAATCGAGGCCATGTTCAATGCAAGACATGGCACCCATTGACCACAAAGAGCTAAGTTGAGAGTATATTAGCAAAAATTCAAAAAGAGTTACAAATCGAGGCCATGTTCAATCCAAGCCATGGCACCCATTGACCACAAAGAGCTAAGTTTGATTCATAGGCTTTTTCTTTTTGTGGGGGGGGGGGGGGGGGGGGGGGGGGGGGGGGGTGGTGGGGGGGGGTTGGTGGGGGGTGGGTGGGTGTTGTAACAAACCTTTGAAGAAGGAAATAAGGTGGCAAAAGGGGGGAGACTCACAATAGTGAGTGTATAAATATATTACAAAAACAAAAAAGTTACAATGAAAGCCGTGCTCTAATCGAGCCATGGTGTCTACCACCAGCATCCTAACCATACATCAATTGACAAAGGGAGCCACCTTGAGATTGTAAAAGCTTAGGGATCCAAGATTGTCTTGGGGGTTTCCACCAAGGAGATAGCCCTGCCAAGGCAGGGTACTGGGAATCGAACACTGAAGGAAAAGATCATCTTTTCTTCTTCTTCTTCTGCTTGAGCAAGCTAACCGTACTAGTGTAGGTCTTTTTACCCTTAATCGTAACAATGTGGTTGATGAGGTCTATTTCAAAATCCTGAGAAACACTTACAGCAGGCTCCGGCAACTTGCAAGTCTCATTGGGCATTGGTGTCCCCATGTCTTGGTTAACAAATGGCTCTGGTATATCGTATTGCCATTGAGGGGAAATCCATTTCTTTAGCCACCTTCCCACATATTCCATCTTGTTCATTGGACGTCACCTCCATTCCATTGACCTTGTTTGAAGGCTTGTCCTCTCTAGTTACCCGCCTCCAAATCGTCCTGCATTGTGGAACGGGGTTGGCTGCCGGCCTACTAACCCTGCCACATCGGGGCAGGGGTTAACAAATGGCTCTGGTATATCGTATTGCCATTGAGGGGAAATCCATTTCTTTAGCCACCTTCCCACATATTCCATCTTGTTCATTGGACGTCACCTCCATTCCATTGACCTCGTTTGAAGGCTTGTCCTCTCTAGTTACCCGCCTCCAAATCGTCCTGCATTGTGGAACGGGGTTGGCTGCCGGCCTACTAACCCCTGCCACATCGGGGCAGTTCCTTGCAAAATGACTAAGTCTACGACATTTGTAGCAAGCATTGGGGAAGGAGGCAAATGCCAGCTCTTGCCGAAAGGTGCCAAACTCTCCCATATTGAGGTCCACATATTTGGGAACACGTTGGCTCATGTTCCATAAGACACACACCTTGACATCCAATCTGGATCTCATCTTTTGTAGTCTCGATAAAAATAGGGCTCGGCCTAATGTGGAAATGATGGTGAGAACATGATCATGAAGCCATAAAGGCAAGCCCTTTAGTGTGACCCACAAAGGACAAAAATTCATCATCTCCTCATTGGGAAAGAATCTTGGTGTCCACGGCATGACATACGCAAACTAGGACGCCCCCCAGACCCCTCCTTTTTTTTTTGTCCAAAACTCACAATTGTGAGTGTTTTAGATTGAATACACTAGAATGAATTACATCCCCAACCATGATCCAACCGAGCCATGGCGTCCATACTAGCAAAATGCCCAAACACACACACACCCAACATCTCAACAAGTACATCGGCTGAGAGGGAGCCACCCATCCATGCAAACTATAGCATAAATCATGAATACACCAGTTGATCTGGGAGCCACCCCTAGACGAGACACTAGATCCGAAGAAAGGGGGGAGCCTTGAAGCTCCATCACATGCAAGATCTGGACACCGCACCATTCAGGATAGATAGATTCTTACTGCCACCAAACACCCATCCTCCAATGGCGCAAGCCAAACAGAACTTGATAAAAAAAGAACCATCACTTATCTCCAAGGGAAGAAATAGGTGCCCAAGCACCACTACTGGATGACAAGCTAGATACTAGCATACGCGGTCCGACCCAGAGCCTCAGACAAAAACATTAGAGATCCCCCTTGCCACTCTTGCCAATGAAGCACCAAGGCCTAGACAAATCCTCAGGTCGCAAAATATAAACCCCACAGGCTCTCCACAAGAGCCATCCTCCAACAATCAAGCCATTCAAACCCAGTTGAATAAGAACCAGAGCCACCATTGCCAATCTAATAATCGTGAAGCACCATATACCACCATTCATAGCCTCCAAATCACAGGCCCCTATCACAAACGAGATCTCCTCTGATCGATCTCCCCCTTGCCAAGCCCAGACCCCTCCTCTTATCACGAGATCCTTGGCTATTTGCTCAGAGGTGCAAGCTAATGCCTCTCCTACATACAAAAGAAAGAAAAATGCTTGCCATTATTAACTTGGCATGCTCTGAGGAAAATGGGAAGGTGGGAGTATGTGTTGCTTCCCTTCAAGAGTCGGGTCAAGGTCATCAACTCATTTATGCTTCCTTATATTGCCTTCACCAGCCCACTCCTCAAAATAGCCAAGTGTAACTGGAAGGCGTTTTTGAAACCATCTAAAATATTCTTATGGAGGAGCAATATTAAAGCCTCTATGCCATGGAAATGGGCAAAGTGGGAAGGTATCCCTCGACCGTTGGCTCAAGGTGTTTCAGGTCTCAATCGTAAATCAAGACCAGTCTTGGGATATCATGACCAGGGATATGATTGATAAGGCAAAACTCTGCTCTGAATGTGTGGTTAGTGGAAAGGGATTGAGGTGCACGACGAGCTTTTAGCCCCGGTGTGGGCTAGCTTAAGACTAAGTGGCATCACGCGAGAGCTAGTGCAAAAATGCAATAGAGCAATAGGGACAGTGGTAACTAGATATTTTTAAAACTCCATCTTGCACTGGTCCCCGTGCCTGTCTAAAGTTGTTGGGGTTCTCTTGAATCCCTGTTGGAGAGAAACTGGAAGAAGGATGAACAATAAAGGACTTCAACAACTGAGTCACTTCTAGGATAGAAATAGCAAGTGCTGGATATCCTCTGACTAGGTGGTTGGCCAATTTCAGCTCAACAAAATTGAGAAGCTACTGGTCAACATGGTTGTTGAAGGCTTGGATAGTGTTCTGACGCCGATCTATGAATCTAATTTTGAGTGGAAAGCTTGGACATGGCCCATGAGTAGCCGATTCTCTAAGCCTCATATCAAGGCCATTTATCAAGTGTTAATTCATGAAGATTATTGGTTCGCCTCTTTAAATAAGCAGTGGAAGAAGCAATGGTCGGAGGCTCGATGGGTAGAGGTTACGAACAACATTTGGAATCCACAGTGGCCTCAATCTATGAAGAGTTTTTTGTGGAAGGTACTTTGAGAGGCCTTGCCGACAAGCATCTAGATTCAAGCGTGTGGTATTGGGCTTGATAGATGTTCAAGGTGCAGATTAGCTAGCGAAGACCTCGGCCACCTTTTCATGGAATGCTCGACTATAAGAGGCCTTGCAAGAAAGATAGGATTTTTCAAGAGGGATTTGTTCCTTGGTGGCAAACAATTTTGAAGTTCTAAACTTTTAATTTGTACTCAAGTTGTCAGATACTGCTCCTTCAAAGATATCTAGAAAGCCAAGAACTGTCGTATCTTTGATAGTGACCTCTCTATGGCTAGCTTCTCAGAGATTGTTCAAGAAAGCAAGGAGATAATTTATGTGGTATGTAAAATGTATAACTCGGATGATTGGCTTAGGGTAACCCTCACCATCCGATAGAGCCTTGCTTTGTAAAAGTTTGGGATGTTCGCAATTGTATGTCTCGAGGTACTTGTAACTAAGTTTGGTTATTACCCTTTGTCCCTGAAGGCTTGACTTGAGCTTGAGGCTGATTTGTATAGCTATTGGTGACTATTTAATACAATCACTCGCAATTATGAGTTATGCAAAAAATAAAATAAAATGGCATGTGGCACTAATCAACGAGCTTTCTCTATGGGCCCATGATTGCTCCAAAGAGCTCCACCCTTTACTAAGGCAAGGCGTTATGTAGGCCAAAAACTCAACAAGGCTTTCAAACTTTCAAATATAAAAGGACCTATTTACAAACTTAAAAACAAAGAAGATCCCAATCATTGATATTTGGCATACAAAATTCAAATGTATACCTCACTCCCTTTAATCTTCTTCACAAAGGCTTATTGAAGAAAGCCCAAAAAACAGCCTTATGTATTTGACTTGAAGGTAGGAGTGAATTTTCCAAGCAAGTGCCCACTTTCACTAGTTTTCAATATTATTTCAACTAGTGTGACCTGCAGCCTTTGGCCTCTCTCTCTCTCTCTCTCTCTCTCTCTCTCTCTCTCTCTCTCTCTCTCGCGTACACATGCACGCTCAGTTCCTTGTGTTCGCCGAAGACTGTAGGCTACACTATCGCTTCAAGGAGGAGTTGACATGTGTCCAAGGGAGGGGTCCGAAATCCCTTCTCCCAATATAATAGTATAGATAAAAGAGCAAAAATAGCAAACAAATAGTTATATATTTTGTAGCAAGAAACTGAAATCGTTGAGGAACTCTAGCATTTGTTATAAAGAAGAGTTTGGCTCAGACACTTGCTCTTGAAGAAAAACAAATTCAAAAGGATCTCTTGCATTTGTTCAAAGACCCCCCTTCCTTGTGAGGGCTGGGTGCCAAATTTTACAAATGGGTGCAACAAAATTTACAAACGGATGCAAAGGACATGGAAGGTGCTCTTCTTTTGAAATGACATGGTCATGAGAGGAAGAATGGTCCAAAACAACCAATTCTAGTATGCACAAAAATTACTACATTTGAGTCTATGAGAGAAACTTTGTAGTAGCCCATCTCAAACATATTGTGTGTGAAAGCACGTCCCTTATCTATACTATATATAATGCAGTTTCAAATTTTCAAGGAAGGAGAGGGCCTCCACATGTCACTCTTGGTTAACTTCAAAAAGACCTTGCAAAACATCTAATCTAAAATGTAAAAATGAAGGTAAGATTGTCAACGAACCTTACAAAACATCTAATCTAATCTAAAATGCAAAAGTGAAGGTTAAGATTGTAAGAAATGACGCCCTTTGTAGAATGTGAGAAATGACAGGAAACTGAATAACAAGGGTCTGAATCGACTTGGGCACTTTTGGGAAAGTGACAACAAGAGTTGGAAAACCATTGATCTTCTGGTTGGCCAGTACCAACATAATAGCTTGGAGGTCTTGCTTGTCCACAAAGTGATGAAAGAGCTTGATAATATAGTGATGCCGATTTGTGACTTGAGGTTGGAATGGAATGCCTAGAAATGGCCCGAAAGCAGTCTCTTATGGAAACCCATCCTAAAGACATTTATCATACAATGATGATAAGAAGAATTGGTCTAGCCCCCTTAACAAGATATGGAATAAACAATGGCCAGAGGAAAGGTGGGAGCAAGTAATAGAGAACATCTGGAAGCCTAAGGTTCCCCAACACATGAAGGTATTTTTATGGAAGGTAATCTGGGGTGCTCTACCGACGGGGGTGAAGATTTAGGAGAGAGGGATTGGGTTAGATCCATGCTTGGGGTGCAGGCTCGCTAGTGAAGATCTAGCCCACCTCTTTATGGATTGCCCAACTATCAAAGGCCTAGCAGGGAAAATATGCAAGTGGGTCCAAAGAACATGGAAAATTGGTTTCTTTAACACTGATCTATTCCTTGGAGGGAAGAATTCAAGTAGTCCTGCCCTCCTCATCAGCACTCAAATCGTCCGATACTTCTTCTTACATAATGTATGGCAGACAAGGAACCGCCGTGTGTTTGAAGGAGGTTTCGAGGTGGCAAGCTTCGCAGAAATTATACAAGAAAGCAAAGTGCTAATATGGACACTCGGACGCTAGCAACACTCAAAGGATTGGTCTAGGACTACTTGTGCCTTGTTGTCAGCAATTGGCATGCCTAGGACGGGGGAAAATACTAGCCATCGGTAATTAAAAGATATCAGAAGAACATAACAATAGACTTTGCTGCCCTGATAGCCGTTGTGATTTTGGTCTCTGTATGATGTCATGGCTCAACATGAGCATGACAAGACCTTGTAATTTTTTAGGTTGTTCAATATAATTCACTCACAATTGTTAGTTTTGCTTTTAAATAAAAAAGAATGTAAGAAATGACAAGCTTTTTCAAATGTAACTAGTGTGTGAGAAAGCATGGCCATTGGGTCACACATATACACATATTTGCAGGGGTGTGTGTGTTAGGAAATAAGACGTAACTAAATACATAATTGAGTAGATTACTTAATGGAGAGAGACAAATTTACATACACGAGATTATAGAATAGAGAGAGAGAGAGAGAGAGAGAGAGAGAGAGAGAGAGAGAGAGAGAGAGAGAGAGAGAGAGAGAGAGAGAGAGTACACACGATATATGTGGTTCACCCAATGTGGGCTACGTCCACGGGAAAGCAGCCACTCAATGGCTTTACTACTTCAAAACAAGAAGTAGTTTACAAAGGGATTATACCCTTAATGGAGCTCCCACCTTGCTTCACTCTCACCACCTCACACTCACCTTGTTGCATCAACTTCACACTATGAAATGTGTGTAGAAATGGCCTCCTTTTATAGGCCAAAAGGGCTCCCTCTCTCATGAGAGGCAGCCATGTGTAGCCGCCCTTGTGTAGATAAGTCGAAAGCGGACCCTCCAATCCGCCCATGTGTGGCCGCCCTTGAGCACTCAATGGCTTTAGTACTTCAAAACAAGAAGTAGTTTACAAAGGGATTATACCCTTAATGGAGCTCCCGTCTTGCTTCACTCTCACCACCTCACACTCACCTTGTTGCATCAACTTCACACTATGAAATGTGCGTAGAAATGGCCTCCTTTTATAGGCCAAAAGGGCTCCCTCTCTCATGAGAGGCAGCCATGTGTAGCCGCCCTTGTGTAGATAACTCCAAAGCGGACCCTCCAATCCGCCCATGTGTGGCCGCCCTTAAGAAGACAAGTCCGCTTTTGAATTCGGCCACCGGCCACCGGCCATTGACTTCCGACCATCGGTCAACCAACCGGTTGTTTTCCGACCACTTTCAGACTACCGTCCAGCCATAATATTTCGGCAAAAAGGAATATTCCGACGAGGGAAAAAAAAAGTCTTGGGGGCTTCCGCCCCCGAGGCCCCTAAAGTTGCCCCTGATTCTTGGCCGTGAAAATTTTGGTTTCTCGGTGAGTGATTTTTCTTCACGCACTATGGCTTCTCCTCATAATAGGGGCCTTGCAAATGTGCGCTTTTACCACAGAAAATTACAAGGGGTAAATCAGGCTCCATACTTAACAATCTCCCACTTGGAGACTGATCTCCAAACCAAACCTTTGATGACTCCTTTCCATCCTGGCTTCTTATCCTTGAATTCCGATTGAAGATGAGCAAAAGCTCAACTTCTTCTTGTTGACCACCTTTGTAAACATGTCTGCTGGATTTTCACTTGTATGCACCTTTCCTAGATTTAGCTGTCCCTCTTCCAAAAGAGTGCGTATGAAGTAATACCTCAATTCAATGTGCTTTGTCCTTGAATGAAAGGCAGAGTTCTTTGCAAGATAGATAGCGCTTTGGCTATCACTATACAAGACACAATTGTCTTGTTTGAATCCAAGCTCTTCTAAGAATCTGTGAAGCCACATAATTTCTTTGCTTGCCTCCGTCATTGCTACATACTCTTCTTCCGTGGTAGAAAGTGAGACCACTTTCTACAGCTTTGAAGCCCAGCTTACTGGTGTGCCTCCAACTGTGAACTCATAGCCAGTAGTGCTCCTTCGAGTATCTTTGTCACCTGCCATATCTGCATCAGCATACCCTTCTAGAAAAATATCAGTTCCTCCAAAACACAAAGCATTTGTTGTTGTCCCTTTTAGATACCTAAGTATCCACTTCACAGCTTTTCAATGCTCTTTACTTGTGTTGTCCATGAACCTACTCACAACTCCCACTGCATGTGCAATGTCTGGCCTTGTCCAGACCATAGCATACATTAGCGAACCTACCGCTGTAGCATATGAAACTTTAGACATATAGGCTATCTCCTCTTGTGTCTTTCGACACTTACCCTTCGTTAGTTTAAAATGACTAGCCAAAGGTGTAGAAACTGGTTTTGCATTTTGCATTGCAAACCTTTCTAGTACCTTCTTGATGTAATCCTCTTGAGATAGCTTTATTGTCTTCTTCGTCCCGTCCCTTGATATTTTCATACCAAGTATCCTCTTTGAATCACCTAAATCTTTCATTAAAAAAGATTTAGATAGCTCCTCTTTTAGGTCTTTGATGTCTTGCATGTTAGCACTTGCAATCAACATGTCATCAACATACAACATTAGGATGATGAATTTCCCATCTCCCAAATTCTTCGTGTAGAGGCAGTGATCTGAGTTGCATCTTGTGAATCCATGATCCAACATCCATCGATCAAACTTCAAGTACCATTGTCTTGATGCTTGGTTTAAACCATACAAGCTCTTCTTTAATCTGCAAACCATTTTCTCCTTACCTTTTACTTCATACCCCTTTGGTTGAAGCATGTAGATTTCCTCCTCTAAGTCACCCTGAGGGAATGCCGTATTTACATCCATTTGCTCGAGATTTAGATCATGAGCAGCCACACGGCTTAAGACAAGCCTAATTGAGTTCATTTTTACAACAGGAGAAAATATTTCATTGAAGTCAATACCTTTCTTTTGAGAAAACCCTTTTACCACAAGCCTAGACTTGTACCTTTTCTTCCCACCTTCTTCTTCCTTCACCTTGTACACCCATTTGTTTTGAAGTGCCCGCTTACTTTTAGGCAACTCAACCAACTCCCATGTTTGGTTGCGATGTAGTGAGTCCATCTCCACTTGCATGCTCTTCGTCCATTCTTCTTTGGATTCATGGTGCATAGCTTCTTTGTATGATTCCGGCTCTCCAGAATCTGAGATCAAGAGATGGTTGAAGGAAGGAATAAACCTTTCTGGAGGTCTACTTGCTCTTGTAGATCTTCGGGGAATAGGTTGAGGCTCCTCATTTGGTTGACGTTGTTGCACATTGTCACCGTTTGCGGTCCTTGAGTATTCACCGTCCTCAAGCTCCATGTACTCATCACCTGTTTCTTTTGTTTGTTTTCTTTCCAAGTAATCTTTGTACATATTTTTTTCGTTAAAAATTACATCCCTACTCCTTAAGATTTTACCATCTTCAGGATTCCATAGGCGATACCCAAAGTCAACTTCTCCATAGCCAATGAAGAAACACTTTTTGGACTTTGCATCTAGCTTTGATCTTAGGCTTCTATCTATGTGCATGAAAGCCTCACACCCAAACACTTTGAGAAATGCATAATTCACCGGTTTACCTATCCATGCCTCTTCTGGAATTCCCCCATCGAATGCAGTTGAGGGTGACCGATTGATTAAGTACATAGACATACTTACAGCTTTCGCCCAAAGCTCAAGCAGTAGGCCTGCATGTAGCCGCATGCTTTGTGCTCTCTCCATGATTGTCATGATCATCCTTTCTGAAATCCCATTTTGTTGAGGTGTCCTTGGGGTTGTCCTTTGCCTCCGAATGCCATTGCTAGC